>NW_017100195.1:2302961-2315946 GCF_001263275.1 Habropoda laboriosa | reverse complement strand
TATTACTTTAATTTAATTTTTAATTGGATTTTTTGTTCTATAGGGAAAGCTGTTGTTGTCGATTATTGTCGTAATATAATTGTCTTTGAGAAGCACATTATTTCATTAATTTCAAATTATTAAATGTTCAAGTTATTATTCAATAAGATTTGTAATACTTCGACGATTATGTGTGAGCTAATGCATCAGGTTCACACCAGAGGGACAGGTTTCTCGCTTTTGAAAGCTAGGACCCCATACCATAACTTCCAGCGCAACGGTGCGATAGTTACTCTGGTTTCCCTTCAATTCACGTTTAAATCTTTCGCCTTTTACTAAAGATTTCCGTGGAGGGGAGCATATGATGAGTCTTAGAGAATAATTTTTTCTTGTACCCGACGAAAGTTGGGTCGTTATATATAACAAAGTAAATTTACAGGTTGCCGAATACAGGTTGCCGAATCGACCATACATGGCATTGTTAATTTAAGTAACAAATGAAAATACAACAGAATTTTCATTGTAAAGAAATTATTGTTTCAATTTTTACGCCTGTATAATAAATCGGTATTTGTTACTCAAAATTTTTCCGGACGAAATTTCTGTATTTGGAACGTGTTTTTGTAAGATTTGTGTTACTTTTTGCACGATGCCTTTGTCAATGTGAAGTTAATTTAGGTTAACAAAAATTGTTTACAATTGATTATTACACAATTGTTTCATTTTGAAATGCTAGTACTTGTCAATAAATTACAAACAATAAAAAATAATCACGGGCTCGTCCGGGATTTGAACCCGGGACCTCTCGCACCCTAAGCGAGAATCATACCCCTAGACCAACGAGCCACTGTGTTGACTGCTGTTTATTATTTGTAATTATCGCTGAGTCTCATAAAAGTGGTTATAAATTCATTTTTAAACGTCGTTTTATCTCAATATTATTTTATTTCTATAAATTAGTTGTTCGATTTTCTTTTACAGTAGTATTACCTGTCTACTCAAAATAAATGATCGTAATGTGATAATTTATCAAACTTTACATTCCAATATGTTATTTCTCATCTAACATTCATATGACACTTTTGGCGTCTAATTAAGTTTAAATCTGAATGTAGTTTGCTGGAGAAAATATCATGTACATACATAATCAGAAAATTGTACATATTTTTTTCTTACTACGGTGATACGCTTAAAGGAATCTTAACGTTTTTTCATTTAGGTGTGTTTAATGCGAAAATAAAATCTCGTATTCTTTCGTGTAATTAGGGATCAGCCAGTGAGTCTACGCTCGTGTGTTTATTAGCGGCGAAAGAACAAACGACACGTCGTGTACAACGTTTACATCCAGATTGGGACGAAGGCTTCATCAAGGCGAAACTGGTTGCATATACATCAAGTAATTATCACGCATTACACTACGCTCTCTTTTAATTTTACGATCGTTTTCTTGAATTAACGTAAACTTATTTATATTGCAATTATCGGACCATCGGATATTATTGCTTATTAATACTGGTGTGTATAGTACTTTCGTTATATCCTATTTTGACAATTTCATAGAGAAACACAATACAACTTTCAAAAGCAAAACTGTATCTAAGTAACAATCAACCTTTTCATCGCAATTAATAATTAAGTAAAATTCTGAATCCAGTGCAAATGTTATCAGTTGCAAAATAAAATACTTATTTTTGAAAAAGGCCGCTGAAAACGAAAGTTTATTTAAGAGTTGTTTTATTTTTTGAAGCCTCGTGATGATGTTACGCCTAGGGCCTCCAAAGATACCATTTTCTGTGATAGATCAATCGAATTCTTCGGTAGAAAAGGCGGGACTGTTAGCATCGGTTTCCATGAGACTTTTATCCACCGACGACAAATGTGCTCTTCGAGGTGAAACGTTACTCAAGGCTATTAAAGAGGATCTGGAGAAAGGTTTGATACCATGTTACGTGGTGGCCACCTTAGGTACAACTGGCACGTGTGCCTTCGACGATCTTGAAGAATTGGGGCCAATTTGTAACGAGTATAACGTATGGTTGCACGTTGATGCCGCTTATGCAGGTTAATAATGCTGTATTTAATGACTACTTTCTGTATCAAGGGGATACAAGGGGAAGCTTTTCATTTAGTAGTTACCCACGAGAAAAATTCCAAAACTGTCACCTATTTTCAGAAGCCCCAAGGTGTACCCTCGTTAATCTTTACGACAAAATTACAAGCAATCTAGTCTTCGAACATCGTTAAATATTGTGTTCTTATCGACTGGTTTTAAGATATATTTTCAAGTATAATAATTTCAATGAAATACTAAATATTTTCCCTTATATTCACAGGTGCTGCTTTCGTTTGCCCCGAGTATCGATATTTAATGTCGGGCGTTGATTATGCTGACTCTTTCAACGTTAACGCACACAAATGGCTACTGGTGAATTTTGACTGTTCTGCGTTATGGTACGCATTATCTTTCTTTCACGATATTGTGATTGAAGATACACGTTTATTCATTTTTTCACTGTAATTCTAGGGTAAAAAATTCTAGGCGACTTATCGAAGCGTTCAACGTAGATAGAATATATTTAGAACACGATAACCAAGGGCTTGTTCCAGATTACAGGGTGAGTTATTTTTTCAACGATTTAATTCATGTTCTTGCATGACACTACCAAAAAGAATCAACAGTTTATTCTACTTTGCACAAAAGTATCGAGCAAGCTGTTCGTTTACTCGACACTTTTTAATTTCTTTGATTTCTTTGAAAAATTGACTAGAAGTGAATACATTCTCCAATTATTTATCAGCATTGGCAAATTCCTTTGGGCCGTCGTTTTCGTTCCTTGAAACTTTGGTTCGTGTTACGCATCTACGGGGCGGAAGGCCTCCAGCGACACATAAGACATGCGATCAAATTGGCCACAATGTTCGAGGAATACGTGAAATCTGACAATAGGTTCGAATTGATGACTGATAGGCTCATGGGCTTGATTTGCTTCAGAATGAAGGTATGTAAAAAATGTGTACATGTTGATATACGTATATAAGGTGTAAATCGAAGGAAAACTGTTTCAATGTTATTAAAATATTAGGTCATCCCATAAGTTCGTACCGAATTTAAAAATTCAGATCGATATTTCCAACGAACCTTTACATTTGACAAAAAGAAAACGTAAGCGCCTTCTCGTTCCACAACTTTTTTCTATTTTTTTAGTAATACCATTATGTCGTCGCTGTAGTATTTCCTTGAATTTTCCTTTTCCGTTCTCGGCACGAACTTATGGAACGACCTAATAATTGAATTGTAAAAATGAAAAATTTTTAATCTGAAGAGCAGTCGTTAAGTGTTTGATTAAGAATCATGAGTTACAATTTTGTAACTGAAATTTTTACTATAAAATTGAAAGTTCTCCAACTCACCTTAAAATTGTAGGTTTCATATTTTTAGCATCAGACTGGAAGGCAGAAAAAAGTGTTCATTCATATTCCTCGCAGAAAATCGTGAAAAATTTCATGCAATGCACCGTCATAAATTTGAATAATTTTCTCGAAAAACGCAAACTACTTATTTTCACTGCTTTGGTAGTTCTAGCCTTAGAAATATACAATTTTACAAATTTTTGTGATACTACAAAGTACATAATATGAAATTATCGTATTTACGAGATAACTATTCTTGAAATTTATACGCCGTTAGCTTCTAATACATCTGATTACCGATTTCAGGGCGACAATCAATTAACCAAGGAACTTCTCAGCCGCATAGCAGCCGAGAGAAAGATTTACGTGATTGCCGCAACCTATCGCGACAAATTAATCATGCGATTCGTAGTGTGCAGTCGTTTGAGCCGTGAAGACGATATCAGGTTCGCGTGGAACGAGATCACGAAACACGCGACAGAAATTTTGCGAACACGAGCACCTTCTGAAGAAACGTTCGAGCATTTTCAAAAATCCTCGGACAATATAACGGAAACGATCAAATCTTTGCACTTCACGTCGAAAGCGCAACAAATAACGTAGAACACGTTGCTCAACCCTTCTCTCCTCCTCGTTTATACCACACGTTCGTATCTCTTCGGGGTGATTACTCATCCAACGGACGAAAGTTCGCGTTTCAGACGTATCTTTGGATCTACACGATTAACCCTTTGTACTCCGAGCATTTTTTTATAAGATTAGACAGCAATTTCAGTGTACTTTTGCAGTGAAACTTTTGAAAATATAAAGATTTGTTAAGAAAAAAAGGATTTTCAATATTTAAGTTGCATTATTTTAGTAATATTAAAAAACTTGAATTTTACGTTTCTAAGTTCTCCAGAGCGATTAAGTATGTCGCCATAACAACGCCTTTCGAGCGCAAAGGGTTAATATTGTAGTTTATAGGCAACAAATATAACGTTTATTTATTGAATACGAAACTTTTAGGTGTATTATCGTAGAAATAGTGAGATACAGAAAATGGTAGTATATAAAGAAACATCTTTCATTGTGTACATAATTAGTTATACTTTACGTATTGTAGTTTGCAATCTGGATAGATATATTTTACGCGAGCTTTACGTAAATTTGTATTTGTAACACGTGAAACGTGTTTATGTTAGTTTTGTTGTCGCAATTTCAGGGACGAAATTTGTATCTTGCTCGTTTGTTTCTTTTCTGTGCGATGGACGAAGCTACAGTTGCGTCTTTTCTCATATATCGAAGAGTCATTAAACTTAAAACATACACGAAAACTGATGTCATTCACAGGGGCCCGAGTAGTGAGCGCCAGAAGTCGAGCAGCCATTTATCTTTCAAGAACGATATTTTAGGTTAAAAGACAATTGTCAATTGATATCTTTCATAAAACTCCAGACAAGTGTCCTCTTCAGTAGGTTTTTGGAGCCTCTGGACGTTCCCGAATAACTTGGCTCTGATTATTGTCATAAAACTGTCCTCAGGGCCTACACTCGGTCCTATCCAACCGTTAGTTCGCGTACGCGGCTTTCCTTCGTTTCGAGTGTCATGCGACCTTTTATATTTCATCCTTGTCTAACATATGCAAATGTCGATACTTGTTAAGCAAACGAAACATTTTATTTCCTTCTCTATTTGCATTTCAACCGTTACACGTCTTTTTTAATTACGATAAATGTGCTATCTCATAAGGACGTTTTGTAAATAGAATAATATAACACCATCGTTCACTAAGTATTAGGACACCCATCATGTTCGTGACGTGCATCTGTGTTTAACACTGACGTCCGCTGTCACGTATACAGTTTTCGGTTTTCGGCCGACATTGTTTAACGACTGTTTAGGTTTGTTTCCCATTCGGTAAGTGTCCCGATACTTGCGAAGGGAAGTGTAGGTTGGTAAAATTACTGGAGCACTTGTTAAAGATAAGTTATTTAATCGTGTTAAAGATAAGTTACTTAATCGTTAAAGATAAGTCATTTTTATTTTATAAAACGAGAAATGCGATTTTTCGTGAACGGAAAAAAATAGAAAATTTTATTATATGAAAGTTTTGTGAAAGAAAAAATTCAATGGAGGCGCCAGGCATCGATCCTGGTACCTCTCGCATGCTAAGCGAGCGCTCTACCGTATGAGCTACGCCCCCGTTGTTTTCACGTGTTTTATTTTACCAATTTCACTGCACTCACTTCATTATCTATTTAAATTAATTCATTTTAAAGATTCGATTTTACTTATTCTAAAGTAAGAACATATATTGCGATAACGTGATAAAGCTAAATTAATATTCACCCGCGCGCTATCGTGAACAAGCGTACGCGTGAATCTCTGATCGGCCGTCCCTGAGCGCGGGCCTTACGCGCGCTCTGATTGGCCAGTGTTTTTCGTTAATAATTCAAAAACGAAGCTTCAAACAACATTTTGGTCAAGGAAAAAGTTGTTCAGAGTCACCCTAGCAACACTCTTACACTCTTTACGGGACACCCTGTATATATCGACGAAAAGTGGCGAATTTCATTTGTTTTATAAAACGCAAAAGTAAGAAATTTCACGGAGAAACGTGTCAAATAAACTATTTATCATAGTTGGCCACGATCAATGCTTCCAGCAACAATAAAACATCATGACAGCAATGGTCGTTTGTTTGCGTGTATGTCATGCTTTCCTCGTAGCAACGTTCGCCAATAAAGAACTTTCCTTAAATACATCTAAATTCCTATTAGGATTAAGCATAATCGTCTTCATGAACAAATTCACTAGTTTCGCCGTTTTATGCCCAATGAGATGCTACTTACGAAGACCAGAATATCGTTTCGAAGAATCCAAACAGTTTTAGTAAGGTAGCTAAAGAGAGTTGCAGTTATGTTTTCACACTTCAATACAAACATATTGTCTCACGTTTGTAAATTACATTCTCTACCTTTTTCTCTAACGTAAATTCTAATTAATCAATATAACGTGTTATTTTTTTATTTACCAAACTCTGTGGAGATACGTTTGTTTTTGCAAAAAGATTTATGTGAGGTTGGAATTCACGTCTAGCAACACCATCTACTGTCTGTGTCAGATTAGAAGAGGAATTTAAACTTTCTCTCGTTTAAATAATAATTACTGTCCAATTTCTGATTAAATTCGCCAGGAATTATTAATAGTAAAATGTAGAATTAACAATGTATCCGTTACATTTATAAAACGATATTCTAGCTGGTTGTGTTTACCGGTATTTCTCCTTCAATTTTTCAAATTTCAATCAGTTTTGTACGAAGAATCATTTCCAAGCAATTATGTTGATTTCGCTAAAATTCATTAACTCGTGTCGTAATGTACATAGAAATTTTTCGTCGAATAAGAGAGGAGGAGAAAAGGATCTACCACCATGCGCGAAGCTAGCCAAATTCGAATCATGTCAGCTGGATCCCTGCATGCTGGATCCATGCAAACCGGAACCAACAGTGGTAATCATCGGTGCTGGGATGGCTGGACTTTCTGCGGCTCATCGGTTGACGCAATGTGGCCTCCAGAATTTCACGATATTAGAGGCGACGGATAGGTATATTCTACGTTTCACGCGAAACATACCAAAAAATTTTCCTAACACTCGCTACTTTTCGTATAAAAACACAGGAATCGACGTATTCAATTAGTTGTGACACGTAGTAATTAACTAAGTCATCCTGAAATACTTTCGCAAGATCTTTTGTCATTAAAAATTAAGAAATTTTTATTACTAATTTTATTATTAAAAAAGTGCAGAAACTGATTATTACAAGAGTCGACAAAGATTTGCCAACGTTTGCCATGTTGCTTTGACTTTTGTAGAATCTACGTATGTAAGTGGACCTTAAATTGTCTCTTAGAAAATTATTTTATTTTCGGTGGATCATATTCCTTAGAACTAAATTCTCAACATGAATTTATTCAGAAATGAAGATTCCCGTGAAAAAATGTTATAACTTTGTAGATTCACCCCTTTTCAAACAGTCTTCTTCCGCACCTCTGTTGCTCTATTTAGCTCAAGTATTCTAGGCTTTTCACGCGACTCTTTGAAGCTACTTTTCCCGAAAACAGAGTTTCATAAGAGAGAATTGTATTCTTCACTTTCGATTCATTTTCTCATGTACAATCATCACCTTTCCGCTTGCACAATTCATTTCACGATGCTTTGTATAAGACCACGTAATGATAATGAAATGATAATATAAAAGATAACATAGAAAACAGAATTGAATTAATGGTATCGATAACGGATCTTGTTCGCAGACCAGGAGGTCGAATTCATTCGTGCTGGTTGGGTGACGTGGTGGCCGAGATGGGCGCCTCTTGGATCGAAGGAGGATGCGTGGCAAATCCTGTGTTCACCCTGGCTGCTCAAGAGGGTCTGTTAAAGCCACCCATATTCAGGCCCGATCCAAGTCGCGGTCTTTTCTGCACGAGCGACGGCAGAGCTATCGATCTTCCTGTCAGCATCACGGCTTATCACACGTTTCGACAGATCGAACAACAAGCGGCCACCCTTTTCTCTCTAGGTTGTGGCCGCACTCATGGCACTTTGCTGAATTTCATGGGCGTTAGGATTCAACAGGAGCTCCACAATTTCCCGGAGGAGCAACGGTACAGTTGCACAGGTCAACTGCAAACTTTATCGGCAGCGATGTAAAAGTAGTTGTGGACAGTTCTTTGATTGTCGTTAGAAGTTGCTCGCGATATGAAGTACCTTAACCTGGGGGAACATTGGCAGGTTTTCGTTAACGTTTTACATTTGCTTTAATTGCATCTTTTGCGATTGTACTACAAGTGTGAAGATGCATCAAATTTTTGTCCTTCTCATTCTGCAATACGCGTTAATCAACTGCCACTGTTACCCGGTAACTTTTGTAAAATTGGCACATCACGTAAATAGCATCAACAACTAAAGCTTTACTAAGTTACATTGGCACTTAAATTTGTTTCTCTTTACGTTCAATGCGTTCTCTTTTATATTTTTTTCATTTATTCGGAGGATTAACGTATTTTTAAATTAATCAGTTTGTCGATGTAATTAAAGGCACGACATGATTAGTTATTGTGATCTAAACTTTTATTTACTTATTTACATCTTAATTAAATGAAACTTCTTGATTACTTACACGTTCGTGTGTAGAGGGAGTTCCCCTAGCACCGGACGCTTAAGGTTTTTCTTAAATAAATCTCTTTACCTGTACACACGCGACTGAAACGCGTAGAAAACTTATTTTTGCTGGTTTTATCTCCTCTAAGGGATACGAGGAATAACGGCTCGGTAGCGTTTCAATTATTACAGATACAGCTAATGTCCGATATCAGCGGCGTTAAGGGAACTCCCCCTATAGCTGCCAATGTTATCCCAGTTTACGGTATTTATTATAAAATGCTTTTTGTATGATACTCGTAGGATAATGACATTGCTCGTGTTTATAAATACAAACAAATGCGAAACTTATAGTTAGTACACGTGCACTGCGTAGATTTTCAAAGTCGTATTTCTCGAAAACGAAGCCTCGCATATAAAAACTTTATTCTGCATTTTCGACTTGTTTTTCCATAAGAAATCACCACGATTGCTGGAGCACTGTATTTTTAACTGAAACAGCTGACTTCGAGAACAGGTTTCAAAATTGAGAAGCAATGTACGAAAATAAGTAACGATTGAAATAAGTAACGATGTTTATATCGGTCAACGTTACGTTACATCACTGTGTTGTTAATGATATAAGATCGCAAACATGTTCCCTTTCGATAACGTTGGTTGCTTTGTGTTTTCAGATACGACGCAGCCAGGGTAATGTACGGAATGACGAACTGCGTGAGATGTCGATGTGGCGATGATCTATCGCTGGTCTCTGCCGATCAATTTGGTAGTTACATAGAGATTCCTGGTGGTAATGTAAGAGTTCCCCTTGGATACGTCGGAGTGATTGCTCCTCTGCTGAGAGACTTACCGAGTTCTTCACTTAAGTTAGTTAAATGACACAATAAACGACATTACCATACGATACATTTGATTTTTGAAGCATAGTAAAGTGGAAAATACTATGAGAAGCATTAATGCATGATATGTTAAATATTAATGTATTATGTGATTATTGATATTTCCCAAATCGTTGCAAGCTGAAGCAAAACTGAATTAGGAGTACTTGCACTTTTGTTTAATATTATTTTAATTTAAGTATTAGGACACTTGTCGAATGTGAAGCACACTGGAATCCACTGAATTCTATCGAAACAAGCCTTATAATCACACTCGAAGAACCGATACATTTGCTAGTCACTTCAAATCTTTTAACATCGATCGAACGATTTTATATTCAAGTCTTTCGCTTGGTAATTTCGAAATTTTGACGAATCTAAAATAGATCACGCTTAGATTTAGCAGTCGTATCATAGAAATCGGTGCCAATTTCATAAAACCAAACTTAATTTTTTATACGAACTTTAATGCTAAGTTAATCTGTTTAACCAAATTTCTTCAATATAGCTTTCTGTATAACATTTTTGAAATTTTACATTCACTGATCAACCTGTTAACTTCGTTGCTGCAATATCCAATTTTAGGATCTATCCAACATATTTAACATCCAATGAATACTTAGCTACGATCTCCTCGAAGTTTGATTTATTGATAGTTATTCTTAGTCAGAGTTGGATTTTATATGTGCTATTTTAGTGATCCATAAATCAACGCGTGTTACGAAAAGTAGCACGTTTAAAATGTTTCACAAAATAATTGCTCTTATACCGTAATTCTTTTCTATGAAAAAGTCGACGAAACACGATAAACTCAATTCCTTTAGATTTTTCACTTAAATCACATTCACAATCATCAACATATATAAACACCAATGTTCGCCGCCCTTTTGGACATTTGGAGCACCTCAGACTTTTGTCTTATATCTCCATTCAGCAAGGATATCTACTCTCTATCCAAACCACAGCCGTTAGAACAAGTTTGTCCAATTTCGCCTAATTGAACCCTAATTGACGCAAGGATTCTTTCTCTTGGGTTTCGATAATATTCGACGATTGCAAAAGCTCGTGCCTGATCTTCAGAGGTGGCAGGAACCTTATCGACTTCGTCACAGATGTTTGTTTCAGCATCGTGCTGGACTCTGTTCAAAATAAGAGTAATCTCGCTCTCGGACCGATTCTCGTCCGTTCTGCGCATAGACAGAGAGCGTAGGAGAGGGTAAGACGGAGAAAAACGTAGGTGGTTCAGTGGGGGTTTGGACGTTCTAGTGGTTCTAGTCCTGCCTTAGGCACGTCCCATGCGCGAAGCGAGGTTACTCTCATTTTGAACAGAGTACATATATATTCCTATTGGAAATGAGTTACGAAATGAAATAGTCTTTTTAACTTATGATATACTATTTATCGACGGACTCAGAGGAAACGTCTTTACTCTCTTGAATGTTCGAAAGGACTGTTCCTGGGCACCTAAAAAGAAAGTTAGGGTGCGCTTATACCAAGGAACTGTTTACTTTATGGTATCACAGTGTGCAGTGCGTGACTCGAAGACGGACACCAGACACATCCGGTGGAAGCCTTAGTGCCTTTGCTTAAAATAACGCGGAGACATTTTTGTCCTCACTTGACTATTTCCATAGGGTGTTGTTAGAAATAATCCAACAATTCCCATCGAAAGTTACACCGCTTGTGTTTTATTTTCAAATAATTCTTCGTTTCATTTAATTTCATTTTCGAACGAAATGTGCCTTTGCACACCCCGCTTGTGTTTTATTTTCAAATCGGGGTAGAACTTTTGCAACCATCCAATACTAACGTCTGCACGAAATTTCAGCCCGAAGCAGACGTAAACAGACAAAAGTGTGACCAAGTGTGAAATGTGATCGTTTCTTGACAGAGGCGACCGTGACGAAAAGGTCAAACGACGCATAAAACGCATATTTCTTCGTTCCAGATATTGCAAGCCAGTTAGTTGTATCAGATGGGGCGCCATAAGCGAGTCCTGTCCTCGAGCTGTGGTGAAGTGTTGCGACGGCGAAGAATTTCCAGCTGATTACGTGATCGTCACCGTGTCGCTCGGTGTTTTGAAGCACCAACACGACAAGCTCTTCTGTCCAGCATTGTCCGCGGAGAAAGTCGAAGCCATTTGCAAACTGGGATTCGGATATGTTAATAAAGTGTTCTTGGAATACGCGAGGCCGTTCTGGGTTTGGAAGGAAGGTGGGATCAAGCTGGCTTGGTCAGCTGATGAACTTGCTGATAGATGCGATTGGGTGAAAGGTATGGTATACTTTTCTCAGGTGAAGATAAGCGACTCGTGACAAAATTACAGCTGATTCATCGTGAAATTGTGGTAAACAGAAGGTAAAATGAAAACGAAGAATTAAGGAGTGTGTGAATATTAAATTGTACACTTTAGAAATTCGCCTTTTGGGTAAATTAAAATGATTCTTAATACTTTTTTTTTTTTTTTTTTTGGTAAAACCAATGAGAAAATGATATTAAAAATGCTCGAAATATAGATCGAGTAAATTCCTTTTTTTCTAATGAAAATATTGAAAATTTAATTTTTTCATTTGTAATCATCGATTAACTCTTTTCAAAAGTTACGCTTTACTCAAAGACATAGCTCATCTTTATTTAATTGTCCTAGATATCATTTTGAAACGTGCGAGTAAAATTATGTAAAAGTTAGTAAAACTATTTCTAGAGTCTTACAAAACACAGAGAATATTCTAATTTTCCTTAAAAAGTGAAAAACCCATGGAACTTCAGAACATTCTGAAAAATTACAAATCGAGAGATAGGGCATTTCAACTAAGAAGGACAGTATATTCGATTGATTAATTAATAATTCCACGTGTCGTAGGAATTTCGAATGTAGAAGAATTGTCAACTTCTCAGCACGTTTTATGCGCGTGTGTTTGCGGCCGAGAGGCGGCAGATATGGAATTGTGCTCGGACGAAGAGGTTGTGGAATCGATAACCAGAGTTCTTCGACAATTTACCGGTGATCCTACTCTTCCTTATCCGGCAAATCTTCTTAGAAGCAAATGGTGCATGGATCAATACTTTGCCGGTGCATATAGTTACATGGGAATGGACAGTACTGTTGGTCATCAATGTGATTTGGCCAGTCCTTTGCCTGGTTCGTAAGAAAAAAATATAAAAATGAATTCTTAAGGGGGTATTCTGGTTTTGAACTTTCAAAAAATCAATTTTTTTCCGCATTTTCCTAAAGTATTCTGGAACATGTGTGCCAGGAATCGTGTAAACAGTCAACACACTAAAACAAACTATAACTCGTGTAATTTTGATTGTTTTTACTTCGACAAAATATATTATGTATTTTAAATACCCATAAATGTACGTGCAAAATCTTAATGCAAAAGGTTTAATGGTTCTTTTGAAAAAAAATCCTAAAAATTGCTTACAAGATGGCATTCAAAACCAGAATACAGTAAATTCTCTACAAGAGTCAGGAAGTTTGGATTCTACAAGTGACAGTATAGATGGTCCTACGCCTAGGTCTGCGTTATTGCTGCGCCCATGTTATCTCGCTCGCAGTCGGTCAAGC
>NW_017100195.1:2295100-2301330 GCF_001263275.1 Habropoda laboriosa | reverse complement strand
ATTTATTTCATGGTATTGTAACAAGCAAACGTTGAATACATTTTTCATTCGTGTAAGAAGAATTATTTAACACGATAAATTTAGCTGTACTATGGTTATTTTTAATCTACGACCACAGGTCAACCTGATTTTTAATCCCTACGAAATTAATTTAACCACGAGTAAGTAACGAGAACGCTAAAACCTATGTTTCCATTGAAGAATATTGTAAAAACGTATAAATTGTTATATGCAATGTTATAACAAATTGTCGGAAGTATAAATTTTTAATAAAATTGTGAAAATTGATAAATTATACCGTGTTACGATATCGGAAATCTCCCGCGAAAATCTCCCGCGAAAATTTCCCGCCTGACCTAACCGACGATTTTGCTAATGACTTTGGGGAGAGGGTACCGCAGGTATATAAGGACCCGCCGATGTCCCGCGAAATCATTTACCCTTTATACTGGGCCCTAGACACTTCGCGGCGTATTTTGACCTGAAGGTTCTGAGATGTGAATAGAGTGGTCGGGGGCTACTAGCTAGTCTATGTCCACCCTGTACACACTCAGCCTTCTTGTAACACTTGTATACATTAGAATCAATTAGAATTTCTATTACTAATTATTAAACAAATTTTAACAATTACCGGCACTCGCTAGGCACGTAATATCAGACTTTAAATACTCGACTTCGAACTTCGGTTTAGTCATAATTCTATTAATGTTATAATAACGTATAATTTATTAATTTTCACAATTTTATTATTAATTTATACTTCCAAAAATTTGTTAAAACATTACATATTATTATTTATACATTTTTGCAAGTTTCTTTGACAAATAAGTACGTTTCAACGATCTTATTACTTTCTCGTTGTGAAATCAAGTTCGGAGGATTAAAAATCAGGTTGACCCTTGGTCGTAAATTTAAAATAGCCATAGTGAAGGTGAAATTATTATTTTAAATAAATGTTTCTATACGAATTAAGAATCTATTCAACGTTTGTTTGTTGCAATACCGTGAAATAAATTGTATTATATATTTTCTCAGTTTAGACTGAATTTAAAGTTCGTAAGGATTAGAAATCAGGTTGACCTGTGGTCGTAGATTAAAAATAGCCATAGTGAAGGTAAAATTATTACGTTAAATAATTGTTTTTATACGAATTAAATATTGATTCAACGTTTATTTGTTGCAATACCGTGAAATAAATTGTATTATATATTTTTTCTGTTTACACTAAATTTAAAGTTCTGTTTACATGTTATAACAATTAGAATGTAGACGTTTTGCCGTTTCACGGTTTTTCCTCTGTTAATTATGTGTTTATAAATCATTTCAAACTAAAGCAGCACCATGCCCACCCTTAATTAAACCGTCTCAGTAGTTTACCGTAATTAATAATCTATTTTCGGAATTTATACGAGAATTTTTGAATTTTAGTAAATACTAGAGTCAGTGTCCACCCTGTACACACTCAGCCTTCTTGTAACACTTGTATACATTAGAATCAATTAGAATTTCAATACAATAGACTGAATAACAATTCATTTTAACTAATACCTATTAGAAATTTTCCTTTTAAAACAAATATAAATCATTTTACCAATTACTGGTACTTGCTAGACATTTAATATCAGACTTTAAATATTCTCCTTTCGGTTCTTTTAAATACAATCAAATAATTTCTTCAATTATCGATACTGACTTGGAATACTCCGCTTCGAATAAAATATTTCGAAATTATTTTGAAGGTTTAGGGAAATAAACATTTGAATTTTAGTCATCGTTGTTCTTCAGACTTGTCGAATAGGATATTGAAATTACTTTGAGAGGTTGCTTTTTCGTAATAGCAATTGAAATTAATTTGAAATTTTTCTTTCAGTATCCTTGTGGAACTTGTAACGAATGCTGCTCCTAATTCTTAACACTTGCTGTAAAATTATTAGTTTTTGCATTTTAACAAAGTGAATTAATATTCCTAATTCTTATAAAATTATTAATAAACGTGAAATATTCTTGTAACGGTAATCTTATGAGAAATACTCGTATAATTAATTCTGAAATTTTTGCTTACATGTTATAACAATTGTAACGTTTACGTTTTGCTGTTTCGCAGTGTTTTCTCTGTGAATTCTATGTTTCGAATTTATTTCAAGCTAAAGTAACGTCTGTGTACTGCAGTTCAACCTAATTTACTTAAATTCGAATTACGATACAGTATATTTACAATTCTACCTGAATTTTCGAAATTATAAACATCACCAGTAAACTTCCATTGCATGTAAACAATATTCTCCACTAATCGGTAATTATAAAGTAATTATAAAGCAATTATAAAGTAATTACCGAAAAATATACACTTACATTCTCATGTTGGATCATTTACCTCTCTTCTTCTCGTCTGTTCACACATTCTCTCTAACTCTCCCAATTTCGTTATCCAATCGTTCCTATTTACTCTCATTTTCAAATTTCACACGTTATTCGCTATTATCCTCCCTTAACAAACCAACAAATCCCAGCACAATTAAAACAAAAATAATACACTACCAGCTTTTAAAACAAATATAAATCATTTTACCAATTACTGGTACTTGCTAGACATTTAATATCAGACTTTAAATATTCTCCTTTCGGTTCTTTTAAATACAATCAAATAATTTCTTCAATTATCGATACTGACTTGGAATACTCCGCTTCGAATAAAATATTTCGAAATTATTTTGAAGGTTTAGGGAAATAAACATTTGAATTTTAGTCATCGTTGTTCTTCAGACTTGTCGAATAGGATATTGAAATGACTTTGAGCAATTGAAATTAATTTTAAATTTTTCTTTCAGTATTTTTCATATATTTTCTCTGATATTGAATTTATTTTATGACTTGCTATTTTGTTTACTAATAATTTACCATCCAACGAATTTGCATGAATTGCATGTTAAGTAGTTAGTTGATTTATTATTGTATATTGTGAGATGATTTGGAACGAGTGCACTATGCCCACCCTAAATTAAACCGTCTAGTAGTTTACCGTAATTAATAATCTATTTTCGGAATTTATACGAGAATTTTTGAATTTTAGTAAATACTAGAGTCAGTGCATCGCGTATTGAAATAATAGCTTCATCCCTAGTTCGTTTATTATTGAATATTTTTACGCGTTTAACTGATGCTTCTCCCCAATTCTCGTCGCGTATTTTATTCAAATTTTCTTATATTCTAGAATCGAGAAAGATATGAATTCGCGTTTTTTCTTTTAATTCATTATTATTATTGCAATAATTTCTATCGTTACATTTAATTCTAATTGTTTAGCAGCTCTCCTACATTTTACTGACACTTGTCGAATCGACCCTACATTTTTTTTTTTACGTGGAGGTAGGCCGACTCTATGTGATAAACAATTGGCAACCAAACGGTGGCTCGCTAAAGCGATATATTATGAAATTAAATTAATCACTCAATAAGTATTAACATTAGATTGTTTCCTCGATATGGCCATGGTGGTCATCAGTGACTGGAGTGCCTCAAATGTTTAAAATAATTAAAATAAAATAAATGTTGTCAACTAAAAATTTTGAACGTCATAGCTAGCTAGAGTGAACGTGTTAATAAGTAATTGTTGTTCAAATTATGTCGTGTTTTATGTCATTTTCATCAGAAAAATCTCATCAATATGTTAAGAAAAATTTCGGGATAAAAAAACGTAAAATTAAAAAAGTTGATATTTAAATTGCTTGGTTGCCTGGACTCACGTTTCATGCTTATCTTTTATTCGCTGTCCTTGTCTACGTTCGGCAAACTACAAAGGCGGGCGCGAGGCTCGAAAACGTAGTCCCTGACTCTACGAGTGTCAGGTTTAGCTTCCTTGCGGTCTGACACTTGTGGAGAATATACTGTACATCCTTAAGGGGGGCTACATCAACCTGAGGCTTCAAAAAATAGGTCAAAGTTTGCAAACTGTTTTCATAGGTAGTAGTTAAATATGAAAAAAAATTCCCAAATTTTACCTATTTTTAGACACCTTACAGAGGTGTGTACTTCCTTAATTAGGAACGTTAAAATACTTTAAAAAATTTGTTGCAGAATTTTCTACGAAATGTACAGATTCTTTTTTCTTTCTAATTTGTGATATTACGATTGTATTTTTGGGAATTTCGATTTTCTTCAGGTACCTGCGAGCCAATACCGCCGATTCTTTTATTCGCCGGGGAAGCTACAATTCCGGGACATTACAGTACAGTGCACGGTGCTAGATTGAGCGGTATTCGCGAAGCTGAGAGGATAATTCAACTAACAAAACGGTTTGGTGGTCCACCAAAGACCACCTCTAACAAGAGTTGAATTCCTGCGTAATTTCGTGCAGGTATGAGAAATTGATAAATGTGACAGTAAACGTGTCGTGTCTTTTGTCCAGAATCAAACCAATCGCGATGTCAATTACGACCGAATGAAATTTTCATTTACGAAATTTTGGCTAAATTAGAATACCGATTATTGTATATTTTGTAGAATATAAAGAGACGAGTTGTCTTGAATTCCTTTGAAAGATCCATTTATTTATTCCTTTTTTATTCGATATTTATTACACTCGATTATTGTAACTGATACTTTCTCTGTATCTTAACACCACAGATTGTTAATTTTAATAAATAGTATACTTTCTGTACCTTGATGTTCCATTTATTTTGCTGATACATGTGTTTATATTAATATTTCAAATATACCTTCTGTTCGATGCCGGCAAGTCCCCGGGCGCGATTCATCAACGTTGAGAACCTGCGTATGGCGATCCTTGTTACACAACGCGTCTATGATTTCGGGTTCTTGCCGGAAGTCAGAACACATGCGCACATACGCTAATCGCGTCCGTTGTCATCCCCACCCAACGTGCGCGAAGCGGCAGCGCCGTCGCATCGCCGATTGTCGCCATTTTGTCTCGGATTCTCTTGTTCTTCGTCGTTCGTAAATGCAACCATCTAGCGTGCGATTTACTAGAGTTTCTTGTTCGTTTGTGAATTTGCGTTGAGTGCGTGTTTCGTGGGAAATTGATTGCCCAATTTCCACCACCATTAGTGTGTCCTGTTTGTATAAAACAATAAAACATCGCTAGTTACACGCAGTCGTAATTTCCTCTCCACGTGGCCACCACCTCGCTGACCCTCATCCATTCCACCAGCACCTAACCGAAACACCTTCAAACGATACGAAAGAATGTAGTCAAGTCTCGTTCCACAATTTCTTCTATCCTTTTTGGCAAAGCTGTTATGCTGTAGGTACAAAATTTCTTCGATTTTGCATTAAAATATTTGTTAACGTTATTTTTCGTAGAGTCGTTATTGTCAAATTTTCTGTCCATTAAAAAATGTAATGCATGAAACAGAGCGTAAAATCTAAGGAGACAACGTTCAGAGAATATAGTGGATGTGATAAAATTTCCCAACCGAATTCACATAATTCTTTTTGCACCTTTTGTGCCAAATGTGATCTGGCATTATCGTGGTGAAGAATCACTTTCTTCCTATTTGAGGGTCCTGAACGTTTCATTGCTATTATTTCTGTTAACTGTTCTAACTGAGCACAGTATACATCTGAATTAATAATTTCATTTCTCAAAAGTAACTCAAAATACACAACACATAATAAATAAAGTTACAAATAATAGTAAAGTTTTTGTAATATTTACTGTATAACGAATAAAAAATTTCAGGTAATATTTAGTATTCTTCAGTATGCAAAAGAATTCATGAAAAATGACATTTCTTTGATTAAACATGTGCAAGTAATTTTATATAAATTAGACATTAGTGTTTAAGTAACTCTGTTAAATTTAATACGTTGATTTATTGCATCGACATCATTATAACGACAATTCTTTCACAGATACCTTCAACATTTAGACATTAAATGGTAATATTCATTGTAACAAGTGGAATGTTTCAAGTGAAAAAAAAAACAGAATTCGAACGAATTTTTAAACATTTACATATAATACACAACAGATACATATAATACGCTTATATTTTCCTTTTATTACTTTCCGTTGGTCCCGTTTAACAGCAATCCGTGTTATTTCATCGAGGAAACGTTCTTATTCCTTATAATTAATAACAATAATGTCTGTAAAGATATGTATAGTTACTTGAATAAAAGCTATGCTTTTAATGTACATTTTAAAATACATTTAGTACTAAAAAAATAAGTAGCTTCCTGTTACTGTAAATTGTTTCTATGTACTGACG
>NW_017100195.1:2290652-2295069 GCF_001263275.1 Habropoda laboriosa | reverse complement strand
AATGCTGTGTGTTGAATTATAACCAGTGCGTATGAAAGCCTTTACATTTTGTTATTACAGTTATGTCTAAGAACGTTTGCTCGCTTGATAGACCAAACCGTGCAAGGTAATTCTAATTCTATTTATTGTCCCAGTTGCAGCACTACTTTACGTTAAAAATGCCATACGTGTACTCCATGCTTTTTAGGTGAACAGAAAATAGCTTTCTTGAGTATTAAACTTCAATTATTCGACTATTTTATACATACAGTCAAATTCAAATGTAAATGAATTGTGATTAAATGAAAAGTGATTGCAATATTTTAATTATTCATTTTAGTTAATCACTTATATTGTAATAAATTGTTATGAATGCATCGTTCAAAGCAAACAGTCATGAAATACAATTATAGAACAATTATGTTATTCAATAATGTGTATCTCAGCGAATTCTCAATCTTTAATTATTGCTTGAATAATGCCTTTTATACTTTTTTACATAACAAATTCTCCAATCTTTACTATTACAATTATAATTGTAAAATAGTGAAGAATTGCAGCGAATTACAAATGACAAAATTTATTAAGAATTAGGAAAATTACTTCAGTAGAATTTTAAATTATATACTTGATCTAATATGTTTAGATATTCAAATGATGCTTATTTCAATTTTAAAGAATTTTAAATCATATACTTGATCGAATATGTTTAGGTATTCAAATGATGCTTATTTTAATTTTAAAGAATTTTAAATTATATACTTGATCGAATATGTTTAGGTATTACTTAGCTGGAGTACGATTATGGCAAAGAAATATAATACTTGGGAACACAGATAGTTTGCGGAGGAAGACAAAAATATGTTACATACATATATACTGTGTACTTACAACTATCATATAGATAACTTATTTACAACACAAATATACTACATAGAATTTAATTGGTTAGTAAGGTTGGTGGAACAAATATGAGCCACTCAAAAGCCAAAGTGACTAACTCCAACAAATTAAGTTTATTAAATTGTTTTTATTTATCAAGAATTAAGCACCAAACCTGTGCTTCGATACTAAAATTGGAAGAATTTCGAAAAATGGAGTTAATCATTTTAGCTTCTAAGTGGTTCATATAGCGAGGGCGTAAATTAAAGCACAAAATGGCTGCAGTCAGTACTTCATACGGCATTCTGTTTTAGGGATCCGCACAATAAAGGGATGACAAATGATAAACTATCACACAAATTAAAAATTAATCTTTTCATATTTTTGTCAATTCCCTTCTTAGAACACTTGCAACATGCTTTCTTCGATTCCTGACCGATTTTACGAACTCGCTATATTTCTTCCACCGACTATACATATACATAGTATGCAGCAGATCCATAGAATACGACTTAGGAATTTAACGTTCCCACTTTTTTCTTCATAACTCTTTTCCACTCTTTTCTATTCATAACTTTGAATAATTTAATAAAATATAAAACTTAATGTGAAAAATATTTTACACATAAAGTATGTTATGGTATGAATACTATCATATGCAGCCAATTTCGAATACGTTTGATATTAATCGTCTAAGGACGTCTAATATACAAATTTAGCATTCTATACAATATGCTCCGTTTACATTGAATCATAAATAATGTATATTCGTAAATAAATTAACGAATATTTCTACAGTTATTCTCCGCACACAGAACATTTACAATGTGAATTTCCTTCTGTAGAACATTTTGCAACTACTTATTCCACAATAGTAAAAGATTCTATTAAATAAAAATGTTGCAAATATATTTTGTAATACTTTTAGAAATTTTTTAAATGCTCCAACAATATTAAGCTGATAAATAAAAAAATTCATTTGATTTTTATAAATGAAAAAATTAACTAAGATTAAGAAATATTAGTTTCGTTTAAAGTCCTGTGAAAAAGCATTTGAAAAATCTTTATCAAACTCAAAGTGCTCCTTCTGTAGTGCTTACAAGATATTCTGAAGATGAGGAAATTCATGGTTATCATTATCACAAATAATACAGAATCTTTCGTATGAGCATTTGAAAAATCACTTAAGAATCGTTTCGTCTAGTAAGAAGCCACGAAGTACTTTCTATAATTCGCTTAACAATACAAAAAGTATGAAAGAATCTGCAGTATTCTTCTCACGATTACACTTAACGTTCCTTGTAGCGAAACACTTGTGCATTGCTTGAAACACGATCGAACACAACAGCGTTCAGAATAATTCATTTCTCGTATTGCAGTCGATATTAACTTCGATATCTACATTAACACTATGCATATTCAACATAAATACATGGTATAACATCACTTAGTGTTACTAGCTGTTAGCTAAATGAAAAAATTCTGTCGATTTCTTATCATTAAGTTATATATCGTCCTTTGGAGATGGCACACAGACGTTTTGTGAACGTCTTAAAGACGTCGAGGAGAAATCTACAGATGTCCAAAAGACGTCCAGTGTTACAAATCAAGATATCTTTATTTAGGACGCAAAAACGTCCTAAAAATGGCTAGAAAATGTCCTAGGAAACATCTTAGAAACGTCTTGAAGACGTCCGTATCAGGTCGTGAAACCAAAAATAGACACAAAATGGACATTTCTGAGACGTCACGTGCTATCTGAGTTATGTGATTGTCGGAACAATTAACAACCGAAAACGATACAGAGTAAGATACGATTTATCAGATATCGGTCTAAAAATGTCGACAGAATTTCAACAGATGGCGAATACCTTTAATAGGAGAGCACGTATGCCGATAATTGCGCAACATTATTGCGAAGCTATACGTTTACACGGTGTCTCTTCTACACGGTAACTGATCTACAGAATATTAGCTATGCATCGGGAATGAAGCACAAATACTAGGTTTACAGTGCATTATACATTCCTAGCGTGAAACGACACTTCGAGAACGATCTTTGGCTTGTTACTTTCATAGAATTTGTCTAACAGAATAATTTTCAGGAGGAAGTACTTGTAAACAATTCACCGATGTACTTTATTTTCACTTCTACGAGAGAATTCTGTGTTAATTATTGAAAAATATCTCTGTCTTAACGCCAAATCTAAATTTCCAATTACGATAATTTATAATTTTTTTACAGACACTAAAGTATTGCTTTTCCTTAACACACGCGAAAACTAAAGATTCAGTTTTATCCTTCGTAGCTGTAAGTGTCTTACAAGGCAAAATTATCTTCTTAGAAAGTGGTTAATCGTTTGTTCGAATTTTTACGGAATAAACAATTCAGTACTGACCTCTAAATAATGTTCATTTAACGTTTGAAATAATTGGACGTTAAATTAAGAAATACGTTAGACAAGTCCGTATGTTTCAATTGTGCGCTCGTTCCTCGAAGTTCACTAAAACGGGAAACAGGTAGGAGCTAGGATTGATTACAGGTTGCAGGTGTCAAGGATCTGCAACCACGAGCTATCTGAGCCCGCCATCACTTAGAAACCGATTGCTCCGCAAGGACCTCGTCCGCTCTGAGCTTTATCTCTTTCCAGGAGCTTTGGATGTCCTTACTCTCGCTGAATCGCGAGCAAATTGCGAACCGCAGGAAGTACATGTCGTTTATCTTGGATGGGACCAAGTGAATATTTCCGGCACCGTTGATTTTCTTCAATAGAGTCTCGTTTAAGTCGTTCGATCCCTGTGAACGATACCACGTGGCCGTTAAAGCGATTTATTTGACATTTTTGCCATTAGTCGGGGAAAGTATGTGCAAGATGTAGAGAAATAAGAATGTTTCTTGAGTGTATTAGTAAGTAGTAAGTAATTAAAAATAATGAAATTGACAGTGGTTTACCTTTAGTCGAAAACAAACCAGTCCTAATATCACTTGTGCGATAATTTCAAATCGTGGATCTGAGAGAACCAGCGTTTCGAATTCGTGAGCTTGATTCACGTGAGATCTGATAAATTTCTGAAGATTTTCCACGCCATAGATCCTTAAGACGAACCAGAGTTTCAATGCTCTAAATCTTCGTCCTAATGGAATTTGCCAGTGCTGTATAAAAGAAGAACATTCGTTGAATTTTTTACTTTGCAAAAATCATTTTTAGTTTCGAATAATAATTAAATAATTAACTAATTATGATATCTCATATATTAACGACGTTTTGGCGTAAGAAGTTTAATAATTTTTTATAGGGAACGATGAGCTGCATTGATTAACGTATTAAGAAGCATATACAGTAAATTCTCTCCAAGTGTCAGTCAGTTTGAATTCTACAAGTGTCAGTATAGATGGTCCTACGCCATAGGCTGCGCCTATGTTATCTCGCTCGCTGTCGGTCAAGCGTGTAACGCTACACCACTCGGTTTCTTTTACGAGATTTCACGGCTCGACAATTCATAATAGAAAAATATAATTTCTTTAATTTTACTTTTTTTCATCTGAAATTTGTTT
>NW_017100195.1:2207477-2290053 GCF_001263275.1 Habropoda laboriosa | reverse complement strand
GGAAAAGTATCAATTTTAAAAATTCTGTTTCTCTTCTCGAAAATTTAGCAATACGTAATAAAAATAAGTAAAGATTATTGTTAACAAAATACTGTACCCTATAATCCGGAGCAGATCCTTGCATATCGTGCTTCAGATACAAGGGATCTACATTGAAAGCGTTGATAACGTAAGTCGGATCTTTGAGCCACATGGTTGAACAATCGAAGTTCACCAACATCCATTTGTGCGGGTTGAAGTTGAAGGAATCTGCCAACTCTACGCCCTTCATTAGGTATCGAAATTCCGGGCAAATGAAGGCAGAACCTGGTGTAAAGAATAGTTGAGAAAATAAATTCTAACTTAACCATAAATTTTGGATAAGTTAATTCTCCGTAGTACTTACCAGCGTAAGCTGCATCGACGTGTAACCAAACGTTCTCGCGATTTGCAACGACGCCCATTTCATCGAGACGATCGAACGCACAAGAACAGGTTGTTCCTAATGTCGCGACAGCCTGTAAAATAATTGTGATACAAGTGTTATCCCACAAGTGTAAATTTGATATTTACTATTCGAAAAATTTAGGTGGTCCATCTCCACACATAGGGTCCATTACACCCTTATTTATCCTATAGGGCATTGATCTATGATCTATATTTTATTAAAGCATAGGAATAGTTGTTTTATTAATCGCCGATACAGGTTCACGGTTGCCGAATGCTGAATAGAATAGAATACAATACTCGATACAATACTATACTGATCTAAGACTATTTCCGCACGTATTCTTATACTCTTTTTCGCTACCAATGTTGAACGAATCAGGAATTACGTTAATTGTAATTGGCGCGGCTGAAGCTAGTAAATAGATGACAATAAACACTTTCTCTCACTCATTCTCGTCGTAAAAAAGTTTGATTCATTTATTTAAACAAAAAATTAGAAAGTTCAAAGCAATGTGACCCACGGTGGGTCACGCGGCCTCGCGGTGTAAGGCAGTTGTGACCCACCGTGGGTCACTTGGAGTTCAACGTGTTAATACGTCACTTGAATTATTCTATCTGTAAGTTGACGAATTTGAAGTAGTAGACCTCTTAAACTTACGTAGAATGGAATCAGTCCTTGTTCTTTGTCCTTGCGAATGGCTTCCATGAGTGTCTCACCGCGGAGTTTGTATTTGGAATCAACTTCCAACAGGCGGAATTTTACGCCTCCGAGAAGACCAGCTCGTTCTACAGAACTGTGAGATTGACCTGAACGATAAATGTGTACATTTGTTTATCCGTCACAGGTTGATAAGTTAAGAGTAAAAAAGTGATAATATAAAAGCTAAAACTGAGGAGTACAATAAAAAGTAATTTACAATTTAATAAGTAATTTACAATTTAAAGGAATAATACACATTTAGTAGAAACAGTTTGTTGCTACCAGTTTGCAATCATTGAAAAAATACACTTTATATTGTAAGCCAGAATCGTAAGTTCATAAACTCTTGTACTTATAAATTCTATTTAAATGCTTAAATAAGTTGAGTATCCTTAAGTCGAGGCTAAAATAATCACTTAAATGGTATTCATAGTTTATTAAATAAACCAAATTTAAAGAAATGAAGGATTTATTTTAATTTTACATTACACGAAATAATGAATTTACAACAATTGTTCTTGTTGGAGTGATTCAATTCGAGCATGCGTATTACGACCCGGTGATGGTTGGTTCGTGCGCCACGACACCATGCGGTCGTCGAGTCGCTGTATCGTTGTATTATATTATTAACATAATAAACAGTCAGCTCTATATCTAAGTACCGTTTCTGTACGTTCTCCCCAACTCTAACAGTTCTCTTTGCTGTTAAATTCCCTTTAAGATTCATAAGTAAGGCTGCAATAAAAATCTTTTCCCATTTTCTTTTTATAGATAGGCAATCAATTGCCCTCTCAATTCTTCTACTTTAACAGGAGCTTCACAAAATAAGTCCAGAATTAAAAGAAGGAAAAATCTGAAGCCCTTTTTAATTTTCAATATCTACAGCAGAATAGCCAACAATCGTTATTCAGAGGAATATAACTACGGGGAAATAAGAACTTTCATTTCAGAAGTATCACAATCCCACGGGATATTTATGATATAACTATTCTCTTCCTATTCACCCAAGAATTGATTATCCTCTCAATTCTTCAACTTCAACAGGAACAATCCAAGTTCTACTTTAACAGGAGCTTCACAAAATAAGTCCAGAATTAAAAGAAGGAAAAATCTGAAGCCCTTTTTAATTTTCAATATCTACAGCAGAATGGTTAATAATCATTATTCAGAGGAACATCAACGACAGGGAAATAAAAGCTTTCAATTCAGAAGTTTCACAACCCCATGGGATCTATTTATGATATAACTATTCCTTTCTTATTCACGCTGATTACGGTATATTCTACAGGGTGTACAGTCTCTATAAGTAATGCAGGATCGCCAGTGTTTTTGCCTTCGCTCGTTCGTTTCTCAAGAAACGAAATAAAAGCTCAGGAAGGGAGCAAACCCTTCTCGCGGGGCCTCGACGAAGCGCGTTAGTTTCAACCGTTGCGGAAAAACCCAAGTGTGTGGAAGTGTGAATTTCCGGGAGAGAATGGAGAGGGTACATGTTGAAAAATGAGTGTCATTGTGGGGTAAGATTTGTAAGAGAGGAGACTTCGACGTTGATAGTGTTACGAATCGCGATATGTTTGTTGCGAAACCGATAATTGTCCCTCTTTTTGAGTCAGACCATTTAAGGAATCTACTCGGGATAGGAGACTCAGGTAGTGCTCGGAAGATAGACTATTAACGCACAACAGTTTGCTGTTAAAACTATATATTTATGAATGAACGTGAACAGAGCGCGAAATTTCTAGGCTTACTGATAGGAAAATTGTGTGTCGTGTCCTGTGGTGTTCGCTATTTTATAAACTACGCGTGTGTTGTGATTGGTGGTGTGAAAACTGTCGTAGGTGGTGGAAGTTTGGGGTGTGTCTGCTGGTGGTGTGAAAGTGTGAAATTTCTTCTTACATTTGTTATATTGCTTCTCTGAAATTGGTGATGTCGAAGGTCTGTTTTGTTGTCTTAGGGCATATGGTGTCCAGGTGTGAGAGTCGTCGAATTTTTCGTGTAATAAAGTAATTTGCCCATGCCGGCTAAGACCTCGCTTTTTAGAAGGTGCTGTCTATTGAAAATACCGATGTTATTGTTCGGCTCCTCGGTACGGCCGAACAAACCAAGCGGCGTCTGTTACGCATGTGACAATAGCGTGGAAAGAAAAATCGTGTGGAGTAAAATTCATAGTCTTGTCTTATTTACTTTCCTTAATAAACTATTATTTCAAATACACTTTTCGAACCTCGATCACAATTCCAAACAAAATCCCACAGTAAAATAACTAAACAATCCCGAAGCGATACGACTATTCTTCTATTCACGATGCTGGCGCGTAAAGCAAGTTACACCGAGGGTAGAAAATTGGAAAATGCTTTCACCTGCCGGTAACTTTTTGCGATTCGACGTGCCGGTAAAGACAAACGGTAACAGGAGCAGATACCGAGTAAAGGGGTGGGTATGGGTGTTCGAAGCTGACAGGGTTGAAATAACTCGAGTGGTTATTACGCGTTGCCATGGTAACAAAGTGCTGGTTGATGAAGTGGCGCAACCCCATACTCGGCCTGTCATCCCACCCTCTGGCTCGTGTGCCTTTGTCAAATGTTAAAGAGAGCCGGCCAACGTCATCGTTAATCTTGTTTACAGAGAATCACGGCCGGGTAAGGGATCGAATTTTTATCCACCTAATCGACAATCCCCTCGGTGGTGTTCTTATTTTTTTCTTTTACTTCTGGATTAACGTGGAAAATTCACGTGACCCTTCGGGGAGATGTAGGTAGAGGGGTGGAGCCGATTGTTTCGATGAAAGTGTAATTTTGGTGGTTGGAATAAGGGGATGATCGAAAATTGAAAGAAGTGCTTCTTATTATTTTCAACGAAGCTCATGGTGTGTAATTAAAAAATTTAGTTAACTGAATTTTTGAAAGAGAAATTTCTTTGTTACCACGAGTTTGAAATCCTTTGTACTTTTATTTAATAAACTATGAAAAATAGGTGGATTATTAAAAAATTTAATATTTGTAGATATTTTAGACTGAGAAGTGCTTCAACTTATGTAAGTGTTTAAATAGAATTTATAAATAAATATAGGAGTTGACAAACATTTAGCCAGGCTTGCAGTATAAACTGTGGAATAAGCGGATAACTGAAAATTGAGAGAATTTTCACGATAAGATGACAATGGGAAAGACAAATTTTTAATTGACTACTATTTTTGCTAGAAATTCGTCGAAGCACCATGCAAATGGTAACAACAAGAACGAGAATTAGACGCATTCTTTAAGTTTCTATTTTTGGTCAAAGTTGTACTTCATCTTGTGCAATTCACTTTGCAAATATATGAACGCGAGAATCGTTATTGTTTGAAATGAATAAATATTAAATACAAAAGAAGTTAATATTTAAACAGAACAGCAATGCACTATTGTGACTTTAAAATGATGTTTAAAAGAATTACTTACAGGAACCATAAGCGACTAGTTTTCCCACTATTTCGTTGTCCGTCCATTCAGGATGTTGTTCCTTGACCTGCCGTATTTTTCTAGCCTTGGCGCCGAGAAGTGCAACTAAAGTGGCTTCGCTCGCAGTTCCCTATAATGTGAAATTGATCGTTAATTACTATTTACGAACAATCAATTTAGTCGAAGGCGAGGCTTAAGACTCGCGATGTAAGGCTAGAATAGGAGAGCAACAGGTCAACGTAACAGCGATTTAACGAATAAAAGTTTTTCCTAGAAGAGCAAGTTTTTAAGTTTTGCAAAGGATTAGGATTTCGCCAAAAACGAAGCAAATTTAATTACAAATAAATGTCTTTCTTTTTCAAAACATAAGGAACAAGTGCAATTTCTTTTTAATAGAATTACCTGAATGACACCGCCTCCTTTTCCACCACTGCAGGCTAAAAATTCCTTGGGCAAATCTAACATTTTTCCTAACCAGTCGAGCATTATTACTTCCAACTCGGTACAAGCTGGACTAGCGATCTGTACACAAAAATTTATTTTATGATAACACCGTCCTCAGCTTAATTGGCCCTAACTAACATTTTTCAAATGTCTGAGAAAAATCAGGTTTTATAATTTAAAACCATTTCTGAAACAGCTAGGATAAGTAAATCAGGCTGTTTTCTAGAACTTTGCAAAGCATGAGGAACATTCTAATTTCTGTTTAAAAGATGAGAAACATGGAGATTCAAAATGGAAAATGAAAAATTGGTAGATAAAGAAACACTTGAGAGCAGTTACTTCTTCAAAAAGTGTTCAATTTAAACTGTGATTAATCAAAGGGAAGAAAATATTCAGAACACAATAAGAAAATAAGCTACTATTTGTGAGTTAATGATGGTTATTTACCCAGGTAAATCCTATGCAAGCAATAGCACCGCTAAGCATGTCAGCGACGATTGCTGGGTACGACTGAGCTGTCGGAAAATACGCGTGAAATTTTGGACTGTGCCAATGAGTAACCTAGAAAAATAAATATGTCTTCAGAGGAAACTTTTAATTCAAAATTTGTTCGCTTTAACCCTTCAGTGACCAGTGGAATGATCGATTTAATATCCAATACAGACTCTATGATTGGCAGATAAATATGAAATTCGGTCACGAAAGGGTTAATATAAACGAGATATCAAGCGTTCCATTACCATAAAAACGTCTCTTCGAGAATGTGAATTCAGTTTTAGCATTAAACTTTGAGATTGAATTATAATTCAAAAATTAATATATTACTTTTAATATCTTTTATAATATTTTATGATGTAAAGATTACACGAAGAACATTGTTTAGCTTATTATACCACATACCCCTGGCATTATTATCTTCTCAATGTCCGCCATAACGTCCTTCCAACTTTCTGGTGCTTGTGGAGCCTCAGAAGGCAAAAGGGGTTTCATGTAACCTGGTTCAACTGTTGGCAGTACCCTCCTGTAAATTTCATCCTATTAACACTTTTTTTTAGTTGTGTCTATATTTCCTATGAACAGCAGAAGATAAGGCGAGAGATTAACTTTAAAATGAATATTATATTTATATTTCTGTAGTTTTAAAAATGAAAATGATTTCCCGGAAATTTGATATTTTCTGTATTTTACAGTTTTAGAAATGAATTGCTTGAAAAATTTGCACCATACTATCTTTTTGTGTAACAACGAAATAATAAGTAAATTAATGTAAATTCTTAGTATCTTAATATTATTTAATATTCTCAAATTTACTCAAACTTCAAAAATGAAGTGTTTTAACATTTAAAGAACAATGTTAGAAAATATGTCGCTGGAAGAAGCGATTTACAGAAATTCTTCTGTGATTAATACCAAAGAAAAAGAATTTTCGTTATGGTATATCACATTAATGTATCATACCGCAATGCTGAAGACAGCGTGTAAAAAAAAAATACGAAGGACGCTGGAACAGGATACAGCAATAATAGATGATAAAAAATTCACCTGTCCCTGATGTTCTCCAGATAATTAGTAACATATTCTGCCATTTCTTTGGCGAAATCCTTGAAACTGTCGGGATCCATTTCACGTTTCCTGCAATATTCGAAGATTCTGTTAATTAATATTTCAAACTGCTCTATTGCATAATGATCGCTATTGTACGCACGAAGCAATACACAGGTAATCATTGATCTTCAATCTTAATCGATCGCGGTCAACAGCTGTTAATAGTAGCGTGCAAAAAAATATTACTTCTTTCTTGAAAAACTGTGTACAATACAAACACAACTGTAATAATAATTTTGCCAGTAATTAAGACGATAATTAACGATTACATTTCAACGAAATATTGTTCGATAACTGCAATCAATAAAGGAAAAAAAGTGTCATATTTTTTATTTGTCACCGCATGTTCGCAGTGTTAAGTAATTATGGTGATTTTCGCTCGTTCAGTTTAGTCTTGTTTAAATAAAATAATCACTCCACCTAAATCTAATTTAGAGCTTATTCTTTGTACAACGTATGTATCCTTTTGTTCGGCAATTGTTGCTAGTTGTGTGTTAATAAAATGCGTTTAATGGAGAAATTTACACACGTATTTCTAATCTTTATCTTAAAAATCGATTGTTCGTAACTCGACTAAAAGAATATAATTTCTCGTCTTTCTTTTGACAATTGATATTTTACTATAAAAACTGCCGTTTATGAATCTACCAATTCTTCCTTTTATCGTCGCTTTAAAATTATTTCACGCATTTCTGAAAACAACTAGCAAGAAACTATGTCAGTCGAAAGTGAAAATGACGTTTATGCTTAATAACAAGTGTTACTATGTACATTTTTGTACGCATACAGGAGGATTACTTAAATGCAAACAGTAGGTTTAGGTATTGGTTATATGTATGTTCTTCTGATGTATGTATTTGACTGTTATCAACATAAACGAGTTGCTAATTTATATTTTTATTTTATTAAACAAAGCATTTTAAAATTCATCTCTTTTTTCCATTGTGCAAATTGTTCCATTATTGTTAAAGTTTTAAACGCTATTTGAAACTGTTTAATATGCTATTTGAGCATATTTTAGTTGTAACAGTTTTACTGTAAAAGAGTAATTTTAACATACACAATTATCCATTAAAGAATTACATTCTTTTTATTAAAAAATATACAGATAATGATGTTGTTCCATAAAAAAGTTGTTATTATCAAGTTTGATATTGGAGCATTTGTCAGTTGCATCAATTTTACTGCAACAGAGTAATTTTAATATACGCAATTATCAATTAAAAAATGATTTCGATACAACTACGAAATTTGATAGTAGAATTAGTATCGCAGGAAATGTAACGTAAACACATATTACCTTTCAAGCATTCACTTATCCGTTTAACCTCTTAACAATACCACGATCATGCTTTAACAACCGGCAAGTTTTTTGATCGATTACAAAATCTTCATCAATTAGAAACACAATTTTTCTTCCCAATACCTTAGTTTCTATTTTAACAACTTTTCACACTCAACCGAAATTACTTTCGCCGTATAAAATTCTAATTGTAGCACGTGAAGTAGGCAAGAAAATATCGTCGAAATCTTTCGAAACGAAGGCGTACGTCCCCGAGCAACGACGTTCAGATCGTTGGCAGCGTTCTCTGTACGCAATGCAATAATTGGCGAGACTAGCCTTCTCAATGTGGGTCCTGAGAATCGTGATAGGAGGCAAGAAACACGTGTCTCGTCGTTGAATAGAAAGAAAGAGAGAGAGAGATTGATCTGTTCAGAATGGTTTACAGTTTCCATGACACGACAGAGAGACAACTTGACTCGCGAGCGTCCAATGACCATGACTCATTTTTGTGAAACAAGTTCCGTTTCGCTCTCCTTTCCCCATCGCCAATTTGTCATAGAGTATTCTCTGTTGATAGAATAGAACTCGGTCGCTCAACTGACTTGTCATCTGATTCTTTCGGATGGAGTCTTTGTATGGTTTGAAACGTTCCACAGCTCACTTTGTCGTAGAAATGCTTGGGTGATTAACGAGAAGTGTGATTGTACTTTGAAATGTTAATTCGAATGCTGTACTGCAAAACTAGTCACTGTAATTGTGTTAGAATTATACTGCAATTATAAAGTTGGAGGTATGAAAATGACATGGTGGACATGTGATTGTTAAAAGTACTTTAACCCTTTGCGGTCGTATGTCTGCTCTCAGCCACCATAGCACTTATATCACACGATTGAGAAACATAAAATATAATTTTTCTATAAAATGAAATCACACATTATTGTGTTAAACATATGCAAAGTTGAAAAATGAAATTTTGTATTTACAATCTTGCGTTATGTTATCAGTTTCCGTTCAATGAAAATTAATTAATTATTCCGAATTAAAATTAATTTCGACCGCAAAGGGTTAAATTAGTACTAAACAGGAGAGTAGTTGTGCTCGCAATTTTGACAAATATCATTTTGAATTTTGACAAATATCCTTTCTAATTTTTACAAAGAACAACTTTTGCAAAAATCCATTTTAACTTCGACAAATATCATTCTTAATTTGTTTGCAAATTTCGTCACATATCCTAACTCTAACGTAACGAAACGATAATAAATTGCAGTTGCTTTGTACATTTTCCTTATGCACTGCAATCTTCGTTTTAACTACAGCGGTATTCTACGAAGGAAGGAAATGACCGAGGATTTACCGCAGATCCTCGCACGTCAACGAAAGTAGGGATTCCCGCGATCGCGACAGTGACGTCAAAAGACCAAGTACAGAGGATCCACTTTTAAACGTGCATTAAGCGTTTTCGGTCATTGAACTCATCGACACCCAGGTGATCACATGGTACTTTCACATACACGATGTTTTCCTTTTAAAAATGTACACTCCCGTTCATAAGTATTACGTCACTGAATACGAAGCAAACGTAAACAGTCGTTACAAAATTAACACGATTCTGAAAAAGAAAAATGACGATAAGGCTTCTAAATATGTATTTATTTCTATTCAAGGTGCCGTTCTGAAAATAGGATCCTAGCAGTGTGTCGTTGATTATGTCACACCAAACATCCACACGAAATTGATTTTGAAAATGAGTTTCTTGCAGATCCTTGAACTTTCATGCGATGTAACAGAAATTACAGCTATCAGTTTAAAACGATTAAACACAAATTTAAAACATCTATTCAAGCCATCGTATTAGGTATAAAAAATAATGAAACTTTATTCTCTTTTATTTTTCTCACAGATCTACCACTTACGAGAAAAATAATAATAGCGCGAACCTCCTGCATACTTTTACGAATGTTGATACTAATTTTCACGCGGCAATGTAACTTAAATGGTATAAATTATTGCAAGTTTGAATCGTATTGCGTATAAAAAGTGAAACTTTTTCCTCTGTTATTTTTCTCGTAAGTCTGCCGCTTACGAGAACAACGCTGAAAATTAATAACGCGAACACTCTGTATATTTCGGTGAAGAAATGTAATTTAAATCGTATAATACTTTCTGCACGAACATATTGGGTGTCCTAACACTTATGAACGCCGGTGTACACTCTTGGTGAAGCTCGAAATGCATAAATACAAGGAAACTGGCCTTGTACGCAGAAATGATTACGCAGAGTGTTGCAAGGATTGTACAAGACAGCACAACTTTTCCTTTCGTTTTCTGAAACGTTGCGTGTCACTTTGTTTCAATTTTCGTATAATTTTGTTAATCTTCAAGTGCAACGCATTTAGCTCCACAGTTTTTTCTTTTCATTCAAGTGCAAATACTACTTGGCGAAGTAAATATTAATAATGTTTAGAATTTTTCATTTTATAACATCTTTTTAAAAAAACTTGCGAGTAATTATGCAGATTTTGTACAATTCACGTTTTCATTCTTTGATTGTATTTTGATAAATGATTAGATAATCGATAGTACAGAAATGTATTGTTCAAAAGGTGTAAAATTATTAGATAAACAGTAGCGTAAAAATATATCATTTAGAAAGTGTGAAATTATTAGATGAACATCATTTAAAAAGTGTGAACGTAAGAACATTTTCAATAATTACACAAAATTTCGATTCCTCAGACATTGAAAAATTTAGTGTATTATAAGGAAGGTTAAAAATTGGATCAGACTATAAGAAAGTTGAAAATGTTAGACTACGTTACCTCATGTACAGGTAGATCAGCGGTTCATCAACTAGACATGTTTTATACGCTTCGAGCTATTTCATAATACATGCACTACCGGCCAAAAGTTTGGAATCACCTCCCATTTTTCATCGATATTAAATCTGCTGCTAATTTTTTATAGATTTCAAGTTTATCTCAATTCTACATTTATCAATTTATCTCGTATCAATTGATTCGAACGACAAAAAATTCTCAAAGTCGCTCGACTTTTTTCTGGAAATTTTTGTGTAAGTTGCAATGCTCGGTGATTCCAAACTTTTGGCCGGTAGTGTATCTTTGCAGTATTTGGTCTAGATCGACCATGACCGATTGTCGATTCTTTAATTCTCGCTACGATCTAACAAGGTTGCTGTTATTACGTTCTTATACAAGAATCAAGTTCTTGCCCCTTTTCACAAGTTACCCAACGAGAATTACTCAACACTCCTACCTTTCAATTTTTAATTACTCCAGATCTACTTCACGCGAACTACGTTTCGGAAACTTGAAGAGAAATTTCGATAGATTTCGAAGCGTGAAACTTTTATGCATTTGCAATAATACTTACGCATTATTTACACACCGAACTTGATAACATTGGCAAATATGGAAAACGGATCGAAACATATCATTCATGTCAGAATTTGATTTAATATCTGTAGTCATAAATTAATTTTAATATGTATGTATTCGCTCCTTTAATTAAAAAATGTTCCCTGTCCGCTGTATAACGCACGATTATGGTTCTAATTAAAAGGAAAGAAGTTTGTTAAGTTGGCCTATGAAAATTTTTACACGAATTAGGATTGAAAAATCAGAGGAATCTTTCAATTGATCACGCGTGTCATCGCAACAGAGAAAGAAATCTCTTTTCTTTGGGGGCAATTGTATGCATAAAAATAGAAAACGTATCGTTGTTCCTGTTAATGTGCATAATTCTCCATCAGTGTCAGTAATGTGTTTGTTCATTTCGTAACTCTGTTTATTTCGAAATTATTCTTAATACTTGTATCTCTTAAAAATCGCTTCATAAATGATCTTCACGTTATCTCGACAATGTTAATAGTTAGATCGCGCGTGATTTGTAAACAAGTTTATGTATGTATACACTGCAACTCGCGCGTTCAGTTGTTTATGTAGGTTAATCGAGTAATAGGAATAACTATTCTCAATGGAAACTTTCGTGCAGCCTTTAATAATTATTGTACTTTCGATAGAAAGAAATATGAAAGCCATTCGGTACAAGCTCTGTTAAAAAGAGTTCCGAATATGAAACGAGATAGAAGACACATAGTAAAATAATTTAGGTTATTCACAAGACATCTGATTTTTAGATACCTCAATTAATTTCGAGCTCTTTTTCACAAAGTCTTGACGCCCTCATCGGCTAAAAACCGCCATATTCTTTCAGAGAGGGAATTCATTAGTTACCTGATAAATGGGAAAAGTTCGTTCAAAGTAAATGTAAATTATTTTCAATATTAATATTGTGTTAGATTTTTTTGGAAATAAGTACCGAAGTTTGTGAAAGAAGGTACAAAATTAATTTGCACACGTAATACATTGGAATTACTATTGTTCTTTTTATGCAAATAGATATTAATGTGAAAGAATTGTTGTGCAAAGATTTAAACAGTTTTATTGTCATTTACTGATTTTCTAATCAGATTTTTGGAATGCAATTTTTACATACCTACTATTTGATGCTCTTAAGAAGCAAAACAAAACTGTGACTCGATAATTAATTCTACCCATACCTTCTAAATTATTTTGTTCAAACTTAATCGCCTATCAGTCAACACTTTTCAATCAACTATAGCAAACATTTTACTATTTTTATCTTATCCGCTGATACGTTTATCTATGAATTAATGTTGCTATTTACACACCTCAAGTGATTCTAACGTTACTTTCCTGTATCTTGCATATTTTGTTATGTCACAATTGCATAAACTCCAGCAGTAGATTAATTCCCAACACTTTGAATCACCAAGTAGTTTTCATACTCCGTTAACCGTTCTTACATATTTCAGTTATTCTTTCAAAATTGCATAAATATCCGTAGTATATTACTTACTAACACTTCAAGTCACCAAGCAGTTTTCATAAATTAACCGACAATTTTCATACTCCCCTATGAAAATAAACCTTCCAATTATTCTCTCAGAATTGCATAAATATTCACAGTCTATTAATGATTAACAACTTAAATCACCAAGCAGTTTTCATCTATTAATTACTAACAATTTCCACGCTCCCCAACTATCCTTCAATTTTTCAATTATTCTTCAACACTCCTGGGCAATCGACGACCCAAATGAAATTTCACACCCGCGTTTCTTCAATGACAAACTTTTATTTTTATTAAAAACAGTTCTAAACATTTGACTTAACGAACAATTGTACAATTTAGTACAGACTTCGACAAGTAACCCACAATTTTTTCAGATTATTTAAAAGCCCAGAACAGTAAAAGAATTAAATTGCCCACTTTGCCTACTCAGGATTAATCCGTTTCAATCCCCGTTACTTCCACTATTTCCACCTGCATCTCCAGAAAGAAAGAACGTACATAGGAAAAGTTCGAAAACGACGTACCAAGTTACGAAATCGTGGCGTGCGCGCTTGACAGTTGGTTATCCACGTGGAATCGGCTGGCAGCAGAATTAGGGGAAATCCCGCGACAGTGTTCGAACGGTGCACGGTCCGCGAGTGTCCGCGTGAAATTGCCGTCTCGCATCTACGTCGCGTGGCTTTATGTACCACCCCACCCAGCGACGAGGCTGCTCGTTGGTGGACCCCTTCGGCCGATCGCGATTACCAGCTGCGCAGGTAGATCTGCTCACCTCGTCCCTGGATTAAACGATTGCATCGATTCAGACACGAGTACAACGCGGAGATCGATAAGGCCAGTCTGCTAAGTTCGATTAAAGTTTACCGAGCGAGACGCGGGGAGTACCGATAAACGACTTCGTTAGTTGTTTGATCACTGTTAAAAGCGACTTCTCACAGGACTATTGTTATCTACGTTCGCCGGATGAATTTTCTCGGTAAATTGTCCCGGGGTGTGTTGTCGGATTTCGTTACGTCCCGGTGGAAAGATCTCAACGACCGGCGTGTGCCAAACAATGGCTTTGGAAAATTCGGACCGGTTTGTCACGATTCGGTGAAGTGGATTTTAGAGTTGAATTCTGGTTTTGGGTGAGTCGAGGATCGATCGAGATCAGTAGTCGGTGAAATATAATATTTCGAAGCGGTTGTAAGTCTTGTTATTGTTATTTGGAAGTAAAAATTTTCGATTTTCTAACTCTTTTTGAAGAGGAAGTTTTATAGAAAAAGTGAAATTGCGGTGATTGAACGGTTGTGAATTTTATTTCAGAAATCGTACGTTTCCAGTAAGTTTTGCTGTTGTCGTTAATGACACGATGCTGTAAATAATGTTTTGTTAATTATTTAGATGCTGGATTTTAGTTGGACTTTGTGTTTGTTCGCCTCATAGTACGCAGTGATTTTTATACTAATTTTCATCTAAAATTCCTCTTTAACGTTTTGCATGATTGTTAAACAGCTCCGACTTGCTTGGTCACTGTTTTTACTTTTGTGACATTGCGAAACACTTTTTGTGATATTTTTGTATCTTTATAATAATGAAACTTTCATTTCTTCCTTGTGGCAGCTTGCAGAATGCAAGGACTCCGATCGATTATTCCGATCACATTGTACGTTCACGTTAATTTCGTTACAATTGACATATCTATTCTCATCGAGCAAAGTGTCGCCAATTTTAAAATTTAAATCATCGATAAGAAACACGTTGTTAATTTAATATTTCGTAGAATTTCACAATGAAACTTTGAAAGCGAAAGCACTCATTGTTAGTATTATATTCGATTGTCGAAATGGCGGGAGGAGATCGGGTGGAAGCAAAAGGAAATAGAGTGCGAACGTTTCTTAATAAGGTCCAACAACGTAACACCATTTCGAAAATCAAAGGCAACAGTAGCGAGGCAAATTGTAACTTGATTTCAAGTTCGAAATCAAGATACCATTCAGTGTGCAGAATCGAATTAACGCTTTCAAAGTCGGCGCAAGGGAACGGTCCGCAGGATGTCTTGTAAAACTCTTTCGGGACGAGACCTATTTAGACAGGTATATTTTGCCGCTACGCGAAATTTATTTATTCGCTCAACCAGTTTCGACTTTCACTGTGACGATTGCAATGTTGCAGACACAATAGCCTGGCCAGTGAAGGAACTACGGTCCCTCGAAATGAAGGTGAAACTTAGTGCAATAAGTAGAAAAAGATAAAAGTAGTATGCCAAATATAAGTCCTTAATTAATATCAGGTTTCGAGCTGTATCGAATTGAAGTTTTCGCCAAAGTCTTGAAGATTATGAACTAAACAATTTAATACATAAGAGCTAATCAGAATAGTTTATTACAAATACATTTTTTTGGTAACTTTCTTTTATTGTTACTTTACTGGATTATTAGACGAGAAAATATCACTGCTCTCTTTCTAACAAAAAAAGGTAAATATTCTATCTAAATTAATCGGAAGGAAAATATAGTTATCCTGAAAAATACTTTTGGAATAAATCAACGCGTATTTTAAGGGACTATCGCGTAACTACAGAATACAGTAGCACGAATTGCGATATATTTCATAAAATTTTATTTCGAATAGTATAAAATAATTCTATTTCCTAATCGTTCAATTTTCATTGATTATCGGTCCAGTATATTCGTTTCTCCGAATGTCTCGTAAAAATCAGGAATTATTTTACCCGGAGAACGTATTCACGTTCAAACGAGGGAAGGATCATTTCAGAAGCACCGGTGATCGAGACTGTGTGAGAAGATCAACAAGTTGTCCGAAGTCGGGGAAACCTGTAGCTTCTGAGCACATTTTAGCTGAGTCGCTGCCTGGTAACAGTCTGTTCCTTCGAATTAGAATAATTACCGTTGTCCTCTAACGTCGGAGTTGATTTGATAATGAAACAGCAGCCGTCTCGAGCTGGTTAAGTTAACTGAAGATTGTGCGCGAACGATGCGGACGGATCCGTGTCTCGTTCGCTCTGCTTTCAGTGTTTCCACTTCTAGGATACCGCAGAACACTGTTCTAGGAGTATCGGGCGGTACACACTCTCTGACTCACTCAGAGAGAAACGGGAAAGGCCGAGATAAAGGTGCACGATTCTGCCATCGTGACGCACGTGACGTTATGAATTGCGTGTCTCAGTTGATACGTGGGATATTCCGAAATTGTTTAACTTGTCGTGCGTAACTAACGTTGAGAAATGAGAAAAGAAAATTGTAGTATTGATTAATGTTAGAGTGACGTTTGATATGTGCATGTGTATTCGGTCATCTCACATGTAAGTTCGTGCTGAAAGACAAAAGTATTTTAACGAACATCCAAGGAAATAAAAAAAAGAAAAATTAGGAAAATAGTTGTGGAACGAGAAGACACGTTTTCTTTTTATTGAGTTTAAGGTTCGCTGGAAATATTGATCTGAAATATAAAATTCGACACGAACTTATGGGATGATCTAACACATATAAAAATTATTTAGTCATTTTTTATGGATACATACTGCTGTTGAGAAATTCTTGATAATTTCAGTTTGGATATTTCGATATACACTGCCGTCCATAAGTATTAGGACACCCAGTATGTTTTTAAGTATTACATGATTTAAGTTACATTTACTTGTCAAGGTTAGTGTGATACATTTGTAAAAATATACATATGTATTTGTTATTCTTTGAGATTCTATGGAAGAATGAATATTTTCTTAATTTTCTAATAACGTCTGCGTGTGAAATAATTGTAATGATAAAGAGGCTTGCTTCACATACAGTATGCAGATTTTAGTGGAAGTCACTGAATTTCACTAGATTTTACTAAATTTCCGTAGGTTTCAAAGGATTTCAATATCTAACTAGTATAGATTTCGTAAGTATGCTTCACGTTCAGTAAGTGTCTTAATTCTTACGAACTAGTTCGTCGTAATTTTTTCACAGTATCAATTGTTGCGGAAAATCGAAGCGAATACCAGTACAGTGTGTTTCATTTGTGCATTTGTAAAATACCAGTTAAAACACGTTTATAAATCTTTCCGCGTCATTAGAAGAACACGGAACCAAACGGCTGTGATATAGATCTACTTTCATACAGAGACCTTGATTGAAACTTACTCAAGTGTATTGCTAATACGTTTTACGAAGGTAACAACTTATCAATAATGCATCGAATGCTAATCGAAAATGAAAACGTGAAATACGGAAAGTGTAATATTACGTACGGAAGTAACAACTGCAAACTCTGCTCTATGTTATGTATTTTTACGAAATTTTTTGACTTTTTAAACGATTTAAACGCAATTACAATTTAGTGATATACATAGATCTTAAGAATTGAATGCCCTTAATTACTTCAATACCGACAAATTTATGATTATTGCAATAGAAATCGTTGAAAAATATTAGCAAGAATTTCTCAATCATTTAATATCCAAACTCTCAGGTACAGGTAATTCAATACCGAGACTAATTAGTCAATAATAACAGTTAATGTAAGTTAAGCAATCTATCTCCGCAAATAATAATATAATACAAGGGACAATGTAATAGTGTAGAAATTTGTGCTCGTTGAAAGCTGATGCGACATTAAATAAATAAAAATTAAAAAAAAAGATATTTCAAATTATAATACTTTTACGCTTGCAGCACAAAACTTGTAACGCAAATTTTATAAAAAATAAAATTACCACGGTGGACAAGTTTGATTGTAATCAATGATTATTGCATGATAGAAATAGCAAATCATCAAATAGCAGAAATAGCTAACATCTCAATAATTTAGTATCCAAATTGTCAGGTATAGATAAGTCAAATGATAATACATCTATCCCCCGATTTACACGGTACTCTATTTACACGATTTCACTTTTACACGGTTTTCAAAATAACGGCTTTTCAGAAATATAAACTGTTAAAAATAAAAGTTTATGCTGCGCACATATTTGTACAGTCATTTTTTAATACCGTTCGTTTGTTAACACTGGCATTAAACCAAAAAATGAACCGAATTTCCCCCTTTTTTGCACACAAAAAGCATTCATATTGTAACGTAAAGTTTGCTGCCGCCGCGGATCGTTCATTGGCGACCGGCTATTTTCGCCTTCGCCGATCGCTCGCTCGAAACTAAACCCTGATCCTGAATATTTTCTGTTTTTCATTTTTATTTTATCTTTATTTTACATTTAAAATAATGAATTTAATTAAATCACTGACTAAATTATGCGCATTTTGTTTTTTCCCCCGATTTACACGGTTTTTCATACAAAAAGCCATGATTTCGATTTACACGGTATTCTGAGGATCATCCGTGTAAATCGGGGGACAGGTGTACTTCTACACAAATTTGATAAAAAAGAATTACGAATAAATTTAATTGTAATCAATGATTATTGCATGATAGAAATCGCGATCCTCTTAGACCCATTCCCCCGACGACGTATTAATTCATTCGATAAAATGATAGCGAGCTTGAATTCTGATCCGACAAGTGGTAGAATAAATGCGTGGAAGAAATGGCTGGATGCTTTCTAAAGAAGTTTTCTGGGTGGTTGAAGTAGAAAAGAGGGTAAAGTGGTCGAGAGATTCTCGTGGAGGGAAAGACAGCAAGGAATCCTTCCTTTTCCAGTTGCCGCCAACTTTTACCCGGTCGAGTTTCTTTCTTCACTTTCGACTCTTCCACCGTTCGCCACCCTTATTCAGACGTCGGAAAGCCAAGAAACGAATGTACTTTTCCGCGGTGCACTGTGCCGTCGTCATGGCTACCATCGTCTTGGATAATCTTCCGCCTCTAAGGACATGTTCACCGTTATATCGGGCCATTTTATTTCTCATTTCGTTCAAATCGTTCTCAACTATAAGTTTAGTTTCGCGAGATGCACGAACAGCGTGATAACTGATGAAACTTTTACCGGACTTCGTATTGATAAGGGAAGTGAGTTACCTATGTAATTTTTAGCGAGGACATTTGTTTTTTTAAATACAATTTAAGGTCTTACAGTTTTTCTATGTTTTACAATAAAGGTTCATTTAACGAATAAGTTGGATTTCAGATTTTCGGGTATTTGGAGCTGGTTTCCGTGCTCTTTTACTCTAATATTGTTTTACAATATTTCAATTAAGTTACCAAACAACTGAACTGAAAAGTGTTGAATAAAATTCTGAAGTTTCGTTGAAATGTGACGAATTTATATTCCCTCGATTATTCACTTGTTTGATAGAAACTGAAAAGTTTGAATTGAATTCACAAAATAGAAGGAAATACGATAAAATACTTGCGTTGCAGCAGATATAACGAAAGAAATAATTAACAGAAATTTTTCTTACTTATTTTTATCTAAGTAAATTCACTTGCATCACCTCTTTCGAGAAATTGTTTCAATCCCTCCTTTAGCTGCATCTTTAGATTCCTTTGGGCAATTCTTCTTACAGCGGAGAAAATGTCATTAACAGAGGGAAGGATTCGAGGGTGGAGGGACAATTTCCTGGTGTCTCATGGTCCAACATTTCCTTTGACTAAAGTTGTTCGTCTATTCTATCCCACAAGAATCTACGGACTCTGAATCAGCAAATTCTGACCCCTTCTAACAGCTTTGATCATTTTAGCGATATTAATATATCATTGTTTGAAATTTCCTAGACATTATTGTGTTTCCCATTGTTGAAAGAATTATGTAACACGTGTTTCGTGAAACAATTGTAATTAGCAAAATTTGTCGTTTATTTGTTACTGTAATATGGTAAATGTAATTACATTTGAATTTAATGGACGTAGAAATATAACAGTAGATCGATAAACAGGATAGTAATAAAAGAAGTCGTTTAAATTGAAGTAAATTAGGAGAATAAGATAAAAATTAATAAATGGATAATGTGAACCAAGTCCAAATTTCTTGGCTGTGAAGCCGAAATAAGGAATACAGTAGAAATATAATTTTCTGTATTTTTGTATAATTGCAAACTAAAAATTATATTAACCTCTTCAGGGACGATTTTCTTTAAGATTAGAAATTATTGATCTAACTTTTTACGTAGTTACATTTATATTCATGTTAAATCGATAGCAATTAAACTACTTTCCTTAGGAGATTTTTGGAGATTTCGGGAGATGGTGTTTTCATACTTTCTCTATCGCAAATATTGGAATTTTCGGAAAATTTAAAGGTACACATACACTACCGGCCAAAAGTTTGGAATCACCAAGCATTGCAATTTACACAAAAATTTCCAGAAAAAAGCCAGCGACTTTGAGAATTTTTTGATATGAGATAAATTGATAAATATAGAATTGAGATAAACTTTTAATATTGATGAAAAGTGGGAGGCGATTCCAAACTTTCGGCCGGTAGTGTATGTATGTGACGGTGTCCCTGAAGAGGTTAAACGTAACAAGCAGTGAAGTTTATTGCAAACTGTGCAACGAAGTACAAAGAAATGGTTAAATTATTTTGCTCGATTCCAAGAAGCCAATATATTAAGTAACTTTTGCTTTCGTTATCATTTTTAGCTATGAAAAATCTACCTTTCGTGATTTCCATTAAACAGGGAGCATTTAGCGTTATACATTCTACCATCGAAATCGTGTTAATATGATTAACAAATATAACCAGGGAAAATGCGACGTGAAAGAAATACCGTATTATTCGCAGCCATTCGTTTCTTTGCTGGCAAGAAGAAAAGCTATCGGCAAATGTAATACATTATGCATGAGTGCGTGATATTCAAGTAAAACGGCCCCGTTTCAGAAAATGAAGCCCCCTTAAGGATCACCATAACCAAGGGTAGCAATCATGAGTGATTTTTTCACGTATTACGGTACACTATAAATATTTACAAAAGCTGCTTCATGTTAATGCTAATTTAACAAAGCTACCAACAGATTTTTACAGATTTTTGTCAAAATTTGTTTAATAAATACTAGTTTCTTTTACTGTAACGTGTTTTCTTTTAGTTTCGTGTATTTATAAATATTTTCGACTCTTTTGTTTTGGAGGAATCTCTGAGACGAAATGAATTTTGTCTGCAAGGTATCTTTTTTCAAAGACGATATCCTTACCTTCGGTTGAAGCATTAAGCAAACGACTGAAGAGCTATTTAAAAAATTGATTTGTATACTTTATGAGTACTTTAATCCTTTCATTACTATTGGCGCCTGTAGGCGTTTTGAAAATCTGTTCTGGAACCACTTGATTCACTTCCACCTTAATTTAATGCTCAATTTTATCCTTTGCGCACTTCCACCTTAGTATAATAAATGAAATTTTCAAAGGATATGGCCAAAAGAACAAATTTTAAAAATTTACCGCCAGTCATCTCCGTTATACGGTAAAATTTGCCGTAGCGAAAGGGTTAATAAGTGAAAACAGGTTTGACGTTGGTATTGATTGTATATAGAGAAAAAGAATCCTGAATGTTGCTGAAAGTTTGGGCGTGATTACTGGAGTAACACCTTAACGAGATATGTAAACTATATTCTGAAGTATCTAAAATCCGTACGGGAATTAAATGGGTTAAGAAATTCAATAATTTAAGATAGAGTCCTACATTGTCACGTTTTTCTTATCAAGGTTCATCAGAACCTCATTTTCGATATGTTTCCAATACGAATATATAGTAGACTAAATTCTGGTTGATTATATCAACATTCGTTACTTGATTTATTGACAATAATATTTGCAATAATTGAGCCACTCAAAAGGCTAAATGATTAACTCCACTTTTTGAAATTCTTCCAATTTTAGTATCAAAGCACATACTTGATGCTTGACTCTTCATAAATAAAAAAGTTTAATAAATAAGGAATAATAAATTTAATCACTTTGCATAATGACAAGTAAATAAAATAACCATTATTCTTCGTCGTTTATTACCGTTACTTATCAGTTTGTAAATATCGTTAGTTTGAAAAATTGCAATAATTCAATGAATTTTTCCTTTAAACTTAGCTCTTTTTCCTAACAGAAATTCAATGCTAATAAAATTATCGACGTGAAATTATCATCAGTCATAATGACAACAAGTTAAGAAGGCATTGAATTTTGTTATCTCCGCGTAACAAATGGCATAACCTAACTCGCCGATGAGAGGAGAAATGTATAAGAATGTTGAAATTAATAGTGTACAAAATTGATTTCAAGCAATTCTAGCTGTCCATCCAACAGGTAATACACCATCTAATTCAAGGAAGATTATCTATTTGATGTTGCACATTGTTCGTGCATAAATTTCATCTTTTTTCAAAGGAACACCGTATTGGAACGGAGAGCAGAGAAAAAAAGTACCCCTCATGTTACTTTTCTTATCACAAATGCACTTCTGCGTTTCACGGATGAACATTTAATGGTACGCTACTTCTTGTCCTTTCAATTGCCTTATTTTTGCCCCCTATTCAACAGCTTATGAAAGCTTTTCTATGGTTCTTAAAACTTCTTTTCATATTCAATCGTGGAAAATACCGTTGTAGCTTATTCAACGAAGAAAATTCGACTGCTGTAAAATGCTTCTGAAGAATTGTCTTGAATAGAGAGAGGCCTTTATATACTTTCGATAATTTCGTTTAATATTTTATATTGGTTTTTAATCGTGAGAGATTAATCAGAGATTTGTAAAATAATTTTGCGATATTTATCGTTAGGATATGGATACGGTGAAGGAATATTTAGGATACATCAATCCTCATTGGATAGCAGTGGTAGTAACAGGAATGTACACTCATCTTCGACAAATTTGCATAATTGGCTTGTGTTTCGAGGAAGACAACGGCCTTCCTTTCGATCCTTCCTATGCGTCCGTCCTTTTCACATTTTCGGCTCTGTGCCTCCTAGCGGAATATAAACTTTGGCCTAGAACGCTCAAAGATCCACCGATTCAACTTCTTTATATTTACGAAGTAAACAGAGTTATTTAACATTTTTTTAATCAATACAATATATAGTGCAGCGACAAAGTCACGGAATATTATGGTACATAATTATATTACCGATAAATGCGTTATTTTAATTATTACAGTATGAGATGAAATAATAGAAGGAAATCGTAATATTCACTATTTTTAATGTTTGCACAGATGTTAGTTGCAGCATTGATCACCAATTTAGTCACACGAGCCGTTTGGGTGCCACTTATGCATGTCATTTATTGTTTAACTCAAGAATCCAGTAAATGTGTGAGTTTACTAACACAAATGTTAATTTCTTTCTTTCAACGCAGTTTACATTCTCTCTAATTTTCTAGGTATTTTATAATTCACAAAAGTAGGCAAGATCTCAAATATTTACCTTATCCACACAATTAACCCTTTGACAGTCTAATATAATTACGAATTAGAGTGAATAAAATTCATATTCTGCACGTATCTTTTTAATAATTACATCCTGTGTGATTATTTTTAAACGCTACGTCACAGTTCTGATAATAATATCTCGTCCCTTTCTAACTTTCTTCCTAAAAGTCTCTCATGAGTTAAACTGTTTCTTATTTAACGTACTGCCTGATTCTCACTCGGGATAAACTGATTAATTATTCAGATGCTTACGTATTTTACACATCTCTACTGTAAAACTGAATTGCATTTATTTTCAGTTATTATGGCTAAATACGGTATTAGGTCAGAGTCGTTATTCGCTTTTGAACGAGTTCGCATACTACATGGCTAAAGACTGTGCCGCGACACATATGGCCTTTTGCATGTCGGTTTTGTCATTCGTTTGGATGCTGGACGCCACCGAGTCTTTGGACGCGATTTTAGACACTTGGGCCAAGTAGTGAACCAGTAATGTTTAGTTTTATAAGATACTTGGATTGTAGAGTGACTTAATCATGAAACATGTAAAAAGCACTTTTGCTTAATTGTCAACATAATTAGTTGGCATTGGTTAATTTATTTAACGTACTTATTGTTTTTCTTCTTTTAGGTAAACTTAATCTTGCGTTAGTTTGGTGAACTTTTTCTTAATATTAGTTTGATAGGGATTTTAAATTCTTTGCTTTTAAAGTTACGTAAATAATAGTGTAAACAAAAATGATAAAAGAATATAGAAAATTACTGGACTAACCCAGGATTAATACACTCTTCTATCCATAAATTGGACATTGCAATTGAGTCATTTGGCGAGTAGACCGATGAGTTCGCGAATAATTTCTTATTGGAAATTTGATTAGTTACGAAACGCAATGTAAGAAAATTGAAACATGAAGTATTAGGTGTATATAGAAATGAATTCTTTTCGACTGATGGATGAGAAGATCACCAACAATAATAGAAATTATTTCGATTTTTGATCTGTTTTCATTCTTTTTAAGTAAAACCTTGATTGTACCCAAAAGTTGGAAAGACCTAATATATTTAGACCCAAGGAATATTGCATATTGCGTACTGTGAAAGTATTCAACCTCAGCACAGGTACCAAATAATTTCTCGAATTGCGACAACATAAAGAATCCTTAACACTGTACGTCGTTCAAAATGAGAGTAACCTCGCTCTGGACCGATTCTCGTCCGTTCTGCGCATAGACAGAGAGCGTAGCAGAGGGTAAGACGGAGAAAAACGTAGGTGGTTCAGTGGGGGTTTGGACGTTCTAGTGGTTCTAGCTCTGCCTTAGGCACGTCCCATGCGCGAAACGAGGTTACTCTCATCTTGAACAGAGTATACGTGAAAAATTGAATCGAGCATGTGGAATAAAATATTTTCATAAGAAGCTTTGTTTTCGAGAAAAATAAGTTTGAAAATTTGTCAAGTACGCGTGTACTTGATCCAGTTTCAGCTCGACGGATAAAAATAAGAACCGATGCAAGAGATATCATCTTATTGACAATGTTTGTAAACATATCAAGAAGGATAGGAATGCTCTCCGAAATATCCGAGAGTAAGATAGTGAAATCCGTCGAGCTGAAACTAGATTTTCAAACTTATTTTTCTCGAAAACGAAGCTTCTTATGAAAAAATTTTATTCTACATTCTCGATTCAGTTTTTCACGTAAAATCACCCCCTGCTCGCTTGTACCACCAGTTATGGGACACCCTATATATGTGTATATAAAATTTGTTAATACATAGGGAAGGAAGTAACGGTCTCTGGTCTCTCTGTAAATGCAAGAGAAAGAAAATCAGTTTTGCAAATCCTGAAGTGACAGATTGGTTCGTGTATAAATTCATGTGCAGTGCAGATCCTCAGAATGAGAACAAACAGTCGGAGATGTAATTCAACGCAGATTGTCATTTTGCATATGTGTATTGTTTGTGAATTTTTACACCTATGTATATGTATATTTTTAATAAAGTTCCTTTTCTCTGATACTTCAAGTTCCACAATATTAGGTCCACATTAGACTAGCCTAATTTGCCTGTTAGGCCCCAATGGGGCAGTGCCATTAGGTCCGCATGCGGTATGTAACGCGGAATATTCGCGACTACCTAATTCGGAAAGCCGCGTTAGGGCCGCATTAGGCATTCCCAATGAGGCCAACCGCATTAGGTCCATATTAGAATAGCTTTATTAGGCTGTCATTGGGAGACATTAATGAAATCTCACGAAAGCTCTCACGCAACCGTACGTCCGACACTGAGATGTCTGTAAATATTCTTACATATAAGTTTGAGAGCCCCACTCCACCTAATTTAGGTGTGCGCTCGGCCACCCCCATTTGGGCCACGTATGGCAACTGTTAGCAATGCCCAATCTAAGTGTGCGCTCGGGCACCCCCATTTGGGCCACATATGGTACCTGTTAGGAATGCCCAATCTAAGCGTGCGCTCGGCCACCCCCATTTGGGCCACGTATGGCAACTGTTAGGAATGCCCAATCTAAGTGTGCGCTCGGCCACCCCAATTTTGGCCACGTATGGCACCTGTTAGGAATGCCCAATCTAAGCGTGCGCTCGGCCACCCCCATTTGGGCCACGTATGGCAACTGTTAGGAATGCCCAACTTTAGGCATGCATCATTCCTTCCGAATTAGGACTTAATGCGGTAACGATTAAGCTTGCAGCATTTAGGTGTGCCTAATCGTTTCCGTATTACATTTGTAATTAAAAGAAGTATTAATTACTCTATTTTATCGATTCAAAATAACAATCTCGAATTAACCATTTCACTTTTCGATTATCGAAGAGCAACAATCGAAATGTCGGAAGTCCATTCGAGATATGCCATAGTTTAATCTGTCAAAATACTTTCTCAACGAGTTCTTTTTAACTATTCAACGAAAATATCGATGTTGAAGGGAAAAAGCAGAGAAAATGACACAATTGGTTCACACAATTTGGGCATTTTTGTTAAACGTTTTCGGATTTCCGATTTTTCGAACGTGTTTCGCTAACGCCATGGAAGACGAAGAGTGTGAAACACTGCTTTTGGGACCACCGTTTAGTTCAGTTTTCTTCAGCACTGGGGTATACATGATTATTCTAAATTCTACACTTTTTCCACGGTCTTTCAACGAGCCAAAAATGATTTTCCTGATGTTATACGAGGTTAGCGTGAACAGATCTTTCTATCGCTTGTCTTTCAATCCAAATTTTGCGTGATATTATCTATTTGCTCGTCGATTTTCAGTTTCTAGCCACGGCATTTCTCTTGGAATTCGCGATGGCTTGCGTTTGGACACCGATTGATGTGCTCTTATCAACCACATTGCCAACTAACATTTACCACGTAATATAACTATTTGATACTCTCTGCGTAACATTAAAGAGACATTAATCTATTTTCTTTGAAAAAAGAGCAGACGCTTCGACAGCTTGGGATGGAGGATGCAACGGTCTCATTTCTGACAAATAAGTCTTTGACGATGGTTCTAACTTACACTGTGGCAATCACCTTCTTTTTACTAACGCTTCATGTCACCGATTCTGTAGATTACACGATTTTCAGGTATATCTTGCATGTAGATATAATTACAGGGAAACTGAAATCGACGAAATTATTTTGTTTCCTAATTAATCTTTTGACTTGATCTTTTACTTGATTCATTAAAAAAAAAACAAATGAAATGAAATGAAGTTGGTGGACATCAAGTTTGAGCTTCATCAAGCTTTCTACCATAGTTATTTCATTATTTGCATCAATTGCCCAAATTTATGAATTACTCAAAGTCACCTGATGGTCATAGTACTGTAGGTCGTTGGATTCATCTTGACCTCAGTAAAATGTGTAGTCTCGTTTAAAAGAACTTGGATGACCTCAAAATTTTGAAAGGAATGATCTTGAGAAAAATTTTGTGTCTATCATAATAAATGTTTGCCCCTTCGAACCGAATACTGTTTTCTTTTCACATTTTTTCCTAAAATAAAAAATAAGGGAGATATTTAAGATGCTTAAGTTAGTTAGTACACCCTGCATATTGTTTTTTTTTTTTTTGTAACTATGCAGTACATAACGATATTTTTCGTTAATTTATTTCTTTTGATATGAACGAAATTGTATTTCGTGAAATATCTGTTAAAACTATCTAGAAAGTAAAAAGTATGAACGCGTTTTCATCTTCTCCGTAGAGATTTTGGAGCAACGCCTTTCATGTCACACGTACAAGAAAAACTGTGGTGCAGACTACAACAAGAATTTCCGTTCTTGAACGAAGAAACTAAAGCTTGTCATTGTAAAATTCGTCGAAGAAGACGTAGTAAAAGTCACTTGAACAACAGCAGATAGTTCTAAACGTTAATACCTCGACGTAAATTTACGTCAATAGAGGAAAATGAAAGGAGCAACATGTTTGTTAGAATTAGAAGTTACCGCAAGTTGTAAATTGATCATTCACGTATGTATAGAGATATAATAGAAATATTTACGTAATTTTAACCAGTTCTTAACACGTCTCCAGTGTTTATTTCATCCTTTCACTTACTTCAACGTCATACTAATTTTTCATATTCGTTTTCTCGAAATTACTGATGACGCACGTGATCTCACTGTTCGTACTTTCCTTCACCAGCTAAATATGTTTCATTTATTTCCTTGTAAGTTTAGAAATTCTATTTGTATCGACGTTCATCCTCTATTACTACGATTCTTCTCATTCGCTGTAATATTATAACAGCATTGCTCGAAGTTGATAAATGTATTGCTGTTGTAAAATAAAGCCAAACATTGCTAAACATTTTCATTGCTGAACATTTTTAACATTAACCCTCGAATAGCAGATGGCGCGATAGTCGCGCTCATGGCGGATGACGGGTCAAATATGACCCAATGCTAAGTCCTTTTCGTACGCAAGCGAAACCGCATTTTTCAATTTTACATTATACGAGCCGTTTTAATGCGAAAGTGGTGTAAGTCGAAAAAGTTGATTTCTGGATAGCGAGGTGTAAAGTAAAAGTTCTGTAAAATTCAATAATATGAAAGAATGTTGCATCTCTTTTACGTAAGCCACTGTACAGCCATCGCATTAAACGGCGCATATTGTTTAAAATTATACAAATGTATTATGATTTAAATAAGAAATATATCGATAATGTAAGCAGAGGAGAGTCGTGACTCTCGTTCGAATGCTGGTTGAAACAAGAGATATCAAAATGCCGGGTCATCCGCCATCCGAAGGTTAAAGAAATCTTTTCTGATACTTTTATTATCTATTATAAAAGATTATTTCACTGTGATACTTTTTCTTAAGGTTTACCGTAACTATTATGCCATCCTGAATGTTCCCGCGGTTTTGAGACGTCCATTTTGAAAATATTAATTTTTTTAGATTCGAATTTTTATATACGCGGAATCAATGCTCTTGTAATGCTCCATTGGCAAAAGTGTATCGAACATTATGGAAATTATTTGAAACAAAAATATTTAATTTCTACGGAATTACGTTTCTTCAAAATGAACGTCTTTCAGGCTGACCCAATACAGTGGTGCACACAGTAATGCACATTCGGTCCCGACTGCGGACGCTTAAGTGGGGAGGTGACTTCTGCGAATTTAACTAAACAAAAGAGTGGAGATGTGCCTGAGTGGGATACCGGTATATCAGGTGTCAGTTGTTCACATTCGATATCGAATTACTTTGTTTCACTCGGCACGCTCGAACTCCACTCCGAAGTCCCGTTTCCAAGAATTGGTGGGGACAGCGACGGACGCTTAAGTGTGCAAAAATGCGGACGCTTATGTGTGTACTACTGTATATGTAATTCTTATATCTCACCTAAAATTCATTCATTGTAACTTATCAAAGAAAAGCTTCAATTGAAGACAAATTGGAGAAAGATGAGATTTCACTGAAAACACGACGGTTTAGTTTATTTTTATGAAAAAGAAGGCATTTATTTCGTTCGAACTGAAATGCAAAGTACAAATGGTATAGATAATATAGTGGCAATAATGTAATAATTAATCGTTAATAAATATCAATTCAATTAATAATACGGTGTGTACCAGTATACTGCGGAGTATTATATAATACGGTAATTGTACTACACGGGATGTGTTCAGTGGCAGCGTTACAATCATTTTGTCATCGAAGTGTATATGTTACAGTGATTTTTTTTTCCATTCTCGCTGACCGACGGCGAATAGGTCGGCTCCTCGATTGTGCTTTCACATTTTCCTCGATTAACATTTCTCCTCTCGTTTCTCACGCCACACTGATTCTTCGTTTCTTTAAACTATCGATTCTTTTTTTCTTTTTTTTTTCGAAAGGAGGCGGGGCAGCGCTGACCAAGACAATACGAAAAAAATTATTGCTCGGTGTCCAGAAATATTTACAGTCAAATGCAATACAGTGGCAATATTCATTTCTCAATCGATCTAAACGTCCATAGACAATCGTTCACAATTAAATTTACAAAACACAAGGAAAATTTAATTTTAGCCAATTCAATTATTTCGAAGAAAATGACCATGTATCTGTATATCTTATTTTAAAATCGAAATTTACAATTTGCAGTAGAAACTAAATAATGTTAATATTCGAGCACTTTAACTAGAATCATTTTCAAAATAATTCTGATATCGATAGATACCTTGAAAAAGAGAATAGAGCCGCTATGAAAAATATTGGTGTCATTTTAAAATTAAATTAAACTAAATTTCAAGCAATTCAGAGTGTGAAAGTGATCAATACTACTTCTCAAAGTGATCGTGAATCACAATATCCGAAGAAAGAGAATAGAGCCGCTGTTAAAAATTATTGCCTCGATTTCCTCAAGCAACAAATTTTGAGCAATTTCAGGTTTTCTCAAGCGTGAAAGAAAATTGTGCCCCGCGATTGTCAACGTATCGTTCAACTGAAATATTTCCATCGACCGAGGCAACGTTTCGTTTTTCGATGTACAGTGTCTCGCTCGCTCGTCATCGCAAATACAAAGTGTGTGTGTGTGTTCGTTGAAAAGCGTTTGGATGGCGACAAACGAACAAAGAGAGAGAGTTAGAAAGAATTGCGAGCTCGCGAGAAAGAAGTTCTGTCGTTGCTGTTCGTTTAAGCGCCACTATAGTGCCGTTTGTAAAATGAACAATCGCTTCGTTTGGGAGATCGTAATTGGATCAAGGCACGAGCTGCCTCCTCTCTTTGTGCACGATTAGGCAGTGCTTGGAAAATGTTGTACAGATATGTAGGATGAGCTATCGCGTGGCTTACCATTCTTCTCGTTTTACCGCACTCCTCGTTTTACCGCACTCCTCGTTTCTTTATTTTCCTACTTTCTCTTTTTCTCTTTTCCTTACTACAGATTACTCGCCTCTGACCGGAACACTCAATCGGAGAACTCGATCTTCACCGTTTCCCGATCTCGACGTTGAGATCTTTCCCTCGAGGATAAGTACGCTTCGCTTTTTTCGTTTTTTTTTTGTTTTTTTTTAAATCTTTTGTCGTTTGTTCTAGACGCTTTTTGTTTTTGTTTTCTCTCTCGATATTGTTTACTCGCGTGCCAGCTCGTTCTTGGTAAAAAAGTTGAGCCGTGTGTGTGGTTCGAAAAGTACCTTAACTTAATATCGATCGCTCGACGATGATTGTTGGTTCGTTAAAGCAATTTGACGGCTGTTATTAATGTTCATCGTTTTCGGGAGATACGTGTGGATTTGTTTTTTTTTTTTGCTTCTTCTTCTGTATATGGTATATACAAACGATATTTGCTAAAAAATGAAAAAAGAAAGTAATCGATCCTGGGGACGCTAGTTGTCTAAGATTTAGACGATAGGTCAGCGGTCGTCTTTCCAGGAGTTAGCCTCTTTCTTTCTTTTTTGTACAAAACACGCAGATTCGATGAAATTAAATTCGTCTCGCTTGATAAATTATCGTCTATTATGGTGCATATATTACGTACACAGATGCATTTGTCAAGGTTCAAATATAAATGTTCACAGGTGTTGCACGGTAATTATTACATACATAAAGGAAAGTTAAATATTCACATATTATTCTACAAAATTTACAGATTCCGCTTTTTTCTATAGACTCACACTTACTCGACATTCGCGACACACTCCGAACACTTACAACGTATTCAGAAATCGGTGATTTCTATTGTTACAAATGAGGGACACGTTGTTTAACCGCAATTAATAAATCACTCATATGTCAAATAGAATGTAATGAGAATTCACTGTTGTCCATTTCGAACGTGACATTCGATCCTTATTATAAAATATTACGAAATAACGACTAAAATGGAAGCTCCTCGAGCTTTCGGTTCTTAGAAATGAGAGATTCTGTTCGACCAATCGCGAGAACGATTTTAACGAAACGAGAACAAAGAACGTTTTCGATAACGATCTTTACCTCCTGCATCCTTTCTTCTTTATTACGCACGATCTTTCGTTAACGTCTTTTCTATTTCATTTCAGTTTGAAAGTAACTACGCTTCATCAGTGGCAAATGAAACTTCAACGCATACTTTTCTCGAGTAAATTTTGCGTTCGATCGTTAGAGGGCCTTTAACTGTTTAGATATTTTCTTCACACCTTACGAGCTGCCCTCGTTCGAAAATTCATTTAGAAATATATTCCGAAGGATACGTGACAAAGAAGAATGTCGTATATTGACTGAAAATCCGGCCCCATAGTAAGTAGCTTATCCCTACTTGTCGATTATATGTATACGCATGTATATGAGATACTTTTTGTACAATCAATGGGAATTTATTAGCGATTAATTTGTATACAAATTCTCTTTCATCTCGTAATACGAAAATCGATTGGAAACTTTACACGAGAATGAAAACACTGCATTCTGCGTGACTGTGTTTGCGGATTGCGGTTCGTAATGGTATTGTGTTGCACACTGTTTCGGTATCATGCAAGATTTTAGAGGTGCCTAGGTCGAGCGAATGGAGAGATGTTTTTCTTCATGTTGTTGAATTGCGCTGCTGAACGTTTGGCGCATTATAAAAGAGAAATCTCGGAAGTTGACTTCACACGCTAACACTTAGAATATTTTTAATATCTTCACGACGAGGTATTTTTGTTTCTTTCAACGAAGAATAACGAAGAATATTCTTTTTAGCTTTACAATCATGCTTCTACTGTCTGACGCTGATAAACAAACGTGTACAGTGCCTATTCCACAAAATTTGTTTTGTAATTCCTCGAAGGTGACAGATTTTTTTAATCTTCTTGTATCATCGTGTTACTCCAACGACGTTTAACTCGATTTTTTCTCAGTAATAACTAAACCTTTGAGATTTAACTCACTTAAAAATTTCATGGAAAATACGCATTCGACACTTAAAGTATAATTATACGTGCCAGTAAATTTTTAGTTCAACGAAGTAAGTTAAAGTGAGACGAAATAATTTTGGAGGATGTATTAGTTTCTTCGCGGCGAAGCCAATTTCCAAGAAATCGAGTCATTTCAATTTGGTGATTCGCTGCCGTAAACAATCGCGCGACAACCGTTTCTTGCCACTGTACACACACGTGCACGCTCTTTTGCGCGCTACTCAACTCATTATCAGTTACTCAACGATAAACTGTTCGTCCTCCTACAACGCCAATCCGTCGAATACTGTCTCTTCTTAGAAACTACTTGGCGGGGGTGAAATCGACGATAGGAATGGTCGGAGAAACGAAATGGTGTGCTACGAAGGAGGACGGTGATACAATAAAACGACGATAATTCAATAATACGAACCTGTCAACATCGAGAAACTTAAAATGTACAGCTTCAAGTAAAACCGAAGATGCTTTCAATTCGAATAAAAACGATAGGAATGGTCGGAGAAACGAAATGGTGTGCTACGAAGGAGGACGGTGATACAATAAAACGACGATAATTCAATAATACGAACCTGTCAATATCGAGAAACTTAAAATGTACAGCTTCAAGTAAAACCGAAGATGCTTTCAATTCGAATAAAAGTTTGATAAATGTAATTGCGAACGAAATTATAAACGAAAATGGTTCACATTTCAGACGAAAGTATGGAAATCTTTCGAAGCGTCTACTTAATCGTGGTATTCGTTAAAATTGTGAAAAAGGATCCATTAGAAATATTCAGAAGTTGAAAATAACGCAATTACTAGAATAAAACATTAGCAACATGTTTCATGGACTTTGAAAATTCAGAAATCTTTATTACCAGAAAAATAGTAAAATTATTATAGTATCGAAAAAAATAAATTATTAGGAATAATATCCAATTGTGCTTATTACTCGCAAACTTAAGCATAACTGCTATAAAGACTGAATGTGTAAGATAAGAATGGTTCACTGTTGTAAATTGTTAAAACGAATTCAGGCAGAAATATCTATTTCGAAGTATCTGCTTAACTTAATCACTCGTTAAAATTGTGCAGTGGCTAGATTAAAAAATTAGCAATAAGCTTCGTAGACATTGAAAATTCCGAAATTTTCGTTACCAGAAAGATAGTACAATTATTGTACAACAGTATCGAAAAAGAAATAAATTATTCGCGATAATATCTAATCGTGTCCTATCACTTGCAAAATTAAGGAACAACCGAAGATCGAACGTGTGAAATAAAAGCTTGATAATGTTTCTCGATGTTCGTATGGCTCGCGAGGAACAGACGCAAACGGGCGCGGAAAACGTAATATCACAAATATCGTCGGGAAACGATACGCAAGACGACGAATCTTGGTAGGACAATTATACAGAGATGCTCGGTACCGATCGCGGTGCATTACGAGCGGCACCGGCATACCGAAATACACGACGTTACTTACAATATTCGTACAAGTGCTTAACACTACGCCCGGGCCGTTCGATCCGACGGGGCTTCGCCTAACCGATAAATTGACTATTAATATTTCCGTAGAGAATTTTACAAATCAGTCGAGACACACGCATGGAGATGCACTGAGGTGACGCTATTCTTTATCGTCGCCGGGCACTAAGCGAGATTTCGTTTACCAAAGAGTAGAACCGGTGGTCGGAATTCGTTCGAACGCCTTAACGCTTGACCGGGCGTTCAAGTCACTCGTAGTAACGAACTCATCGCGCGCGTGCACAGCGCTCGATGAAAATTGATTTTCTGGCGTCGTTTCTTTATTTCGCACGCTCGCCGATTTTTACTTCTCCTCTCTCCCTTCTCCACTCATCTCTATCCACTCTTTTTCTCTCATTTTTCCATCGTTTTTTTCCTTTTTTTTTCTTTTAAACTTTTTCATTCCATCAGAGCGGAACTTGCTGGCCGGGGTTCGACCATCGACAGAAAATAAATATTAAATACTACGTCGAGACATGAATCGTGAGCTTTTCTCGACAATCGGCCCTCGGTATCTCGCGCTTATATACGATTCTCTTCTCTCTTTTTCTGCTTCTTTTTTCTTTCTTTCTTTTTTTTTTTTTTACTTTTTAATCTTCTCTTTACGTGTCTTCTTCGTTTGTGTGTGATTCTTTCATTTATATATAATATATATATTCAGTTTTTTTTTATTTATCGTAATGTCAATAATAATACTATTAATAACTAATGAGGATGCTGGTGACGGTGACGATGACAACAATGAGGATGGTTCACGATTCGAGAACAATAACTAAACCTGTTTCTCTTTTGCTCACTTAAATAATCCTATTTAGTACGATAGACCACGTTAGGATCGTCCGCATCGCGCGAACCAGGAAGGCGCCACGAATGTGCCGTTTTCTCACGATACTTTTCTCTTACATTCAACAACGTCAACGTACGAGTTCGTGGTGCATTACTTCGTAGGGGAGGGGAGGGGAGGGGGTAATCGCCGATACGCGTTCACGGGTAGAAAACGGAAATATCGCGCCGATTGTAATTCTTTCTCACCGTTACGGATATCAGTGCCGAATGGAAAAAATCGGTGGGGTTTAAAATGCGGATAAATGGGAAATGCCCTTAAAGTACGACATACGATCGATCGGTGATCGATGTGTGTGTTCGTGTGTGTGTGTGTTTGTGTATGACGTAAAACGAGAAATAAGGATCACGCGCATGACTGTAGTAACGTGTTTCATGAATATTAAACTCCGGTAGAACCGATGCTGTTCGCGCCGGCAGTGATTAACCGATCGAATACCGAGACATCAATGTTGGTGGTATCGATAAATAGTAACTATGACTGTGACTAAAAATAATGAATCATATATATATAAAATATAGATTTATTTTAATAATAGAAAAGTCTCACGTGCAAGCAGACACGCGCGAATTCACTACGTATACGCGTAACGTGCTATACAGATAGGTATGCACCCTTCGAGGGTTAGGCATCACCTACGGTGGTGCCGTAAGGACTGGCCGTGGCTCGACAAACATTCTTATTGCAACAACATTCGTTTTTGTCACGAGGGAGTGAATAGAAAGCTCTTTTTTTTTCGTGAGATCACACCATCGACGAGCGGCTGTGTTTGTTTTGTTTCTCTCTCTCTCTCTCTCTCGTAAATATCGGCCAGAGGATGCTTCTTTCTCTCTCTCTCTTTCTCTCATAATCACGCATACAGCACGAACACCCTCGTCTCTTTTGCTCCGCGTGTGCGCGCATCGTGGAAAATATGGCGTCACCGCGTTGGAAACATAGACGTGCCCGATAAACGAAACGGAACGTTTCTTTTCTTTTCTTTCATTTTTTGTTTTGCTCGAATAACGTAAAAACACCACTCCGGTTTGGTTTCTTCGTCGATTTCATCTCCGTGGTGCTTCTCATTTCTTCGTTCTCACCGTGGAAAGTTCGTTCGAATACACACGTTCTCCATGGAGGACAGTCTCTCTCTCTCTCTACGGTTTTACCTCTTTCTCACATTTGAGCTCACGTGAACACTATTCTTCCGGAGGTGTATACATCATGTGAGCGTACGGGTCTCAGAGATTCTTCGTGGTGTCTTTAGTCCTCCTCTTCGCTTTCCTCTGCCGGCCCGTACATGTCGGCTAGCTTGTCGAATCTTGGACCCCAGGCGCCTAAGTACTCATACTCGTGCTGCTCGTCGTCCGTTCCTGTTAATTTGAAAATAACTATTGGTGTATTTTTATTTTTAAAGAATGTCGATGAAATTTGAGTATTCGTTAATTATCTGAAATAGTATACTGTGAGATTATTAACACGTTCGCTACCACGGTTCTGTTCAAGCATCGTCCTCTATCCTTCGAATTATTTTCACTTACACTCTTTATATCTATATTTTTTTCAGTTTTACATAATACGATTTGTGCCTGTACTTTTATACACACCTGATATTTATTAAATACTCAAACTGTACATTTTTTATGATGTGTTACAAATAGATAATACCGTCCTATAGCGAACGTGTTAAGATGTATTAACAATTCAATATTTTATTAACGAGTGGCATTCGAACTGCAATAATCTACACTATTTCTTGGTTATACTGTTAAAATGTAGTTTGAAAATTTATTTGTTTTAACCAGGCAGTAGATTCCCATCCCAGAAAAATCTTATCGTTCTCTATTGTTCCTTTAGCAATACTGTCGACACAGAGATGTGAATACTTATGTTTCAGATGTTCATGTGTGCACTACCGGGTTAAGTATTATCATGGAGTAAGTTTAACTTCGAAGAAATATCGAACGAAAAGATAAGTACGTACCGGAAGCTAACGATGACAATGACCCTGCGATACTTCCGCCACCCTCGTATGCGTAATTTCGTAAGTCATCGAACGGTGGTGCATTTGGATCACTATCAGCCCTCTTTTTGTGATCTTCTATAAAGATGCCCACGTTTGGTTCTGGTCCTAGTGAATCTGGAAAATATTACAAATATTGCGGATAAATAACCTTATTAAAAATATTGAAAAATTGAATATTAAAAGTAACCTTAAGTTTATTTTAACCCTTTCGTTGCCGCGGATTTTAATACGTAATGCGCGTGGCAGACAATCAAGGCCTCAAAATCTTTCGTTTTAGCGTTTCAAAATTTTTAAGAACGTTTTAGAAATTTTTAGATAAAAATTTATCATTTCAAAATTTATTCCGTCAAATTAAAGTAGATATGCGTAGAGGACAAAAATTAAGGATTGAAAAGGGCACAGTGCGAGCAAATTTTCAAAGCTCCTGGAGGCGCCAATAGCAATGAAAGTGTTAAGTAGCAACGCACAAATAATTACTATACCAAAAGTAAAATAATAATTACTTACAGGGTACTTTACATGGCGGCAACTTTCCACCCATTTCCGGTATCGGGCCGCTAATAGGAATTTGAAGTGGGGTAATATCGAATGCGGTCATATCATCTTCTCCGCCACCCTCGTCATCGTAGTTGATGATATTTTCTCTGACATCATCGTCAGGGCCAGGATACTTAATATGGGATTCTCTTCTTCTATTATACACAACAAATACTAGAACAAGAACTGCAACAGAAAACATTATTTTCATTATATCCATTTCCAAATTCTTTTCAAAGTTTATCCAATTGTTTTGAACAATCACGCAAACAAATTTAATCGAACAAAATTTTCTTCTTCTCAAATATATAAATTTCTCTTTTTATTCTTGCTCGTCCAAACAGTTTAATTTACAGGATTACTCACCAAGAATAATCAGAAGGCAGACCAAAATAGCTGCCAGGGCTCCCATACTAAGTTTCAGCGTTTGTCCCTCTTGTACAAGTTCGCAGTTCTCTCCCCAGAAACCACCAGGACAAATACATCTGTACCGGAAACGAGGATCTTGATTGATGCATCTGCCACCGTTCAAGCATGGATAATCTATGCACTCGTTTTTATCCATGCATCCATTGTTATCGGGCGATCGAATTCTTCCTTCTCCACACCTAGGCGAACAAACGAAACAATATTTATACCATCGTGTTTCCACACAATAAGTACGCTATGTTTTGTTTTTTTTCGAGGATTTGCGAGGTACTTACGTGCACTCGAATGCGTTCCAAAGATCGATACATTCGAAAGGCTCTGAACAAATGACGTCGGCGCAAGGTTTATTCGACGGGCAATTCCTTTCCAAATTTCTGGCCATGGTTGCCTGACCCCATTGCGTTCCATTCATAGCAGGCGGTAATGGAAGATGCTTGCCCTCTAATCTTATGTCATCGAGACATCCTGTTGGAACATGTGCAAAATATTACATTGCCTCTTACTTGTTCCCTCTTCTAAATTCGATTTGTATACTAATAATACTTTAAGCGCCGGACCCGCTTTAACATTTATGTCCATAGCCAGAATTCTCGTCTACTTTGTCGTTCAATTTTAGTAGCTTTTGATAAGAAAATTTTAAACTTGAAGTAAACACGAATAGGGAATGTGCCAAATAACAGCGATCTGACCGAATATTGAAATCTTCCATTGCAAACTCTAAAGGGCTCAGTTTATACTCGCGAGACCGCGAATAACGCGTATCGGGAGGTATTGAAATCGTAGCGATTTTTGATTAAGAACAATACGAACGAAACGCATAGAAAATGTACCTCTCTGATAATCTGCGTACACCTCAAATGTCCTAACACCAGTGTATTCAGCCTTGCCACCCGCGAACACTCCTTCTTGTTTGTCAACCAACAGCCATTGGGGTCCCTCGAAAGAGAAGGTCTCGTTGAATCTCCTTCCTTCACCGCCGTCTAATTCCAAAGTCGCAGCTGATCCGTATCTCGACACTCGAACCGTGTGCCATTGTCCATCGTCGACCGCTATTGCAGTGAGCCAAATGTCGCGTTCTTCGGTCCTCAAGTTATTCAAGTTGTAGCGGAAATGCAGTCTGCTGTCCTTGATCTGGAAAATATAGAACGCGTTGTTCGTAAGAAACTAGATATTTTTTTGTACCGGATAATATGTAATACTTGGGTTTCTATAAGATACTTGGATCAAGTATGCTTATTAACACTTTGACTGCCACGTTGGTCATCTGTGACTGGAGGGCCTCAAATGTTTAGAATAATTCAAATAAAACGAATATCGTCAATTAAAAATTTCGAACGTCATAGCTAATTAGACGTTATTTTGAATTAAAAAAAAAAAAAGAAATAATAAAGAATAGTATAAAACTATGCTTAGAATAATGAAAATTTTCTTGTAGCACCCTGAGCAAAGTGTGTAAATCTGACATGACAGTGAACGTGTCAATAACAGAGTTCCTGATTTTCTCTAATTCACTTTTCACTCTTCAAAATATTAAAAAATATTAAAATCAAAAATATGACAACACTATACGCACCTCTAAGATCGCGTACTCCCTGTTATGCTGGTCGCTAACTCTGAACAGTTCACCGTGGACCTCTCGTGTGCGGAATCTCAGTTGTACCTGAGTAGAATATTTATCTGGCTCGAAGGATAATGCGTATTTGACGTAACTGTGCTCTTTGAACGAGGTTGGTATAGTGGGCGTCATGCATCCTGGGCCAGTCCATCCTGGATTACATTGACATCTGGCTTCTGTGAAGCTTCCTACGCAAGTACCATGTTCCCAGCATCTTAACGTGGATTCCTGATTGTTGCAAGTTTCTTCGGTCTGAGGACAACCAGCCACGCTATTCCTCGACAGGCCAGGATGAGCTAGGTCGTAAAGCTTGCTGTTGTGGAAAAGGTTCTTGATACAACCGTCGAAACCTTTGCCAACTGGCATATGCTTCCATTTATAGTGCGTCGGGTCGAATTGCTCGACGTATAAACCACCGATTTGAAGCGGCGCGTTCACGTTTAGGTATTCGTTGAAAGGTGGTATCATGCCTTGTGCTTGGCAGCTGGTGTCGTTGAACTGTGGCGGTGTGCCGTCTTCCGGTTCCGAGACGTTCGCGGACTTGCAGTAGTCGATGATCAGTTTCACGGACTGTAGAGATTAGTTTTGTCTAGATTAGTTTCACGATGGTTTAATCGAAGAGTAATTCCTTCGATTCCTTGAAATACGAATGAATTAAAACGAATCGAAGTATTTCTGTAACGATGCATAAAATAATTCTGTTGTAAAAAAAAAAAAGGAAGTATTGTCTTGAGATTATCTTTCTATACCATTTTTATCTGTGAATTTACAAAACTTAAAAAATAATTCCAAGGATGTGTATTCGAAAGACAAGGATTCGAACCTCCGTATTCCAAAAGATGTCAAGTCTGTGCCATTCTCCGTCGTCCAGTGTTCGTTTTGGTTTCACTTTCAGCTCCAAAGTACCGGAACCGAAGTCTATCAGAAGTCGGGGTATACCACGTTCCAGTTCAACGGATATAAAATCTGCGAAAACAACGAATTCGAGTATCACGAAGAATGAAGATTTCACCGAACAAATTCTAATAATTTTACAATTCACACTTGCTTACCAGAAACCATTACTTCATCAGCCTCAGGAGGAACAATAGGACCATTGTACAAAAGTAAACCGTCAGGCTTTTTAGTAATGAACTCGAAGCTTAAATGGCTATTGTCGCACATCTCTAGAGCAGGATACCATGCCCAACCATTGCCACGGAAACTTCTTGCCGTCTGTTGACACCTTGGACCGTTGTATCCAGCAGGGCACTGACATCTACGCGATAGAGAAAGAAAATGGTTAATTGAAATCGACACACTGTATTATTATATTGTACTAATTTCCACGATGCCTACGATAATCCAAATCTTCCTTCCACGCAACGACCTCCGTTGTAGCAAGGGCTACTTCTACAAGATTCTCCTTTGCTGAAATTCCGAGCTCCGCATGTACATTCAGCGATTACATCCACCCGTACACCAACCAACGCGGTTTTGTTCGCATTCACCATGTATGGTAAGCTGCTGATGTCCAAAGTGTTCGTGCAACTACCCTCGCACACTTCGTTCTCGTAGTAACACTCGTCGATGCCAACCATCGTTATGTTGATACCGACCTCTTTCTCGATCTAGTTGAATTAAAACGATGTCTTGGTAAATATAGACTGTTTGCTTTTTTTGATTTATTTATTAATTTCGTCTTAACCCTCATCCGTTCCTCAGTTTCGCATCTTAATAGGTCCCTTGGTGTTAATTTGACACAGTGGTAAAAAATCAATTAAATGAAAAGTTAAATAATTAATTATGTAAATTCTTTTATTAAATATAGAAAATAAACAACAAATTTTGTCTACAAATAGCGGAATAATACAATTTTTTATCGGAAAAATGTGTCAAACTGACACGAGGGACGGATGAGGGTTAAAGACGTCGGTGAAAGCCTAAAGATGTGCAAAAGACGTCTGAACAACGTCCAGTGTTACAGATCAAGATGCCTTTGAAACATATCGCTGGGAAGAGATATTTGTTGGCTTTCGACATCTCTAAGACGTTGTGTGTTATCTGAAGATAGTATTATATTTTTGTATAATTATACATATAATTCTGTTTACTATTAAAATCACAAGAACGAGGCGATAATAATTAGAACAAGTTTAGTCAAATTTCTGCTGCAGTGGTAATAAGATTTTTAGCGAAAATGATCAATACTACTTTCAATCGTGAATATTGATCGCTATCTATATTATGCAGAAATTTTTTCATTGGTAATTTTTATAGAAACAACACGGTACACAGGAGTCCACGTTTAATCGAGTAAAAGATAAATAAAAATTATAAAATGAAAATATTTGGTAATTTGAAAATTCAGCTGACTTACCTCTTCGCGATGCATCAGCACAATTCCATTCAGCCTGACAGGCTTATAATAGGGAGACCCATGAGCTGCGAATCTGATATCTGTTAACGGTGGATGCATTCTACGCAATTGCACGCTAAACACGTCTATATTTTCTCTATCGATATTTAACAGATGAGCCAATTTATCTCTAAACAATTCCGCTTTACTACGTGACAAAGTTTGCGACTGAAAGGAGAAGCGAAATAGTAATAAATCAGATACTCGTTTCAGTTGAACGAAAAGAACGAAACGTTCGTTGATCGATCAAATTCTCACCTTGTAGTCCCAAACACGAATGAAATCTTCATCCGTTATACCGGATATTCGAACTGATCCAGAATTTAATACAGCTTCGTGAGGAATTGTTTTCACGGTAACAGTCACATTCGCTGGAACGTCTGTTTGCGTGTGCTTCCGATCGTACACTTTGAAACGTAGATGGTATTTACCGTCGTGAGTGCCTGATTTCATATAAATCATACCGGTGTCCTCGTCTAGCTTAAACTGAGCGTGTTCTAAACTTTCCCAGTAGAACTTTTTATCCGGCAAGTCCCAATCGTCTAAATCGTAGACGTACACTCTGCCTACTTCTGTGTCCGGTGATTGTCCCTATATCGAAAATTTCATTTCTAGCTTCTGTTTAAATTTCATCAAATTATACAAATTTTTAACGATATTTAGAAACGCGCTTAATGCCTTCGATGATCAAAGATTGAAATGATTAAATAGAAATTTAAAGATAACAGGTAAATATTTCCCCTGGAATTTTTAACGTATTATTACTAAATTCGATGGAAACTTTCAAAATTTTTCTTTTTTGTACAGAATAAGGTGGATGATTGTACGTGTAAAAATAAACCGAAAATAAAGAATAAAATTCTTTTGCTGGAAGCCTCGTTCTCCAGAAAATCGAGTCGAAATATTATTGAGCGCGCGTGCACTTGGCTATCCCCTCAACATTTCAAACCCAATTTTTTCGTAAACGGGGCTTCAAACGAAAAAATATTATTCTTCACTTTCGGTGTATTTTTACGCGTAGAATCACCCTCTGCCCAGTTATACCATGTTCTGCCTCACCCTGAATACGAGGGTTACGATATTTAAACGTTGCATTTCATTCCGTTGCTCGTTTAGTTTCTCCATAAGGTATTTACCGGAGTTAGCAAAATTAAATCACGCGCAATATTACCAATCAAGCAAAAAATAAATAAACATGTAACCAAAAATTCAACGTACGAAAGTGTAATTAATACGTACTGCATAATTATATACAAAAATGTCTTTCGATCCAGGCTGCATCTTGTTGTCATTAATGTCCCCGATAATAACCGTTAAAGTACTCGTTCCAGACATCGACGGAGTCCCGGCGTCCTTGATAACGATCGGTATCAAGTACTCCTTTTGTTGTTCTCTATTAAATGATAGTAACGACGACACAATGGCCATGCCATCCCCATTCGCCCCCTCTGCAATGGAACAAAAAGCCGGCGTTTGTTAGCCAGAACTATGGAACTACTGCTAACAACGTTGCTTTTCCAAGGGAATATAATAGGACTGCGACGAGACTCACTGCTATCGCTCTCAACTTTGAAACTGGCACGAATCACGTCGTCCGCCTTTGGATCCATTCTGAAAGTGAACGGTGGGCCATTGCTCTTCGATCTATCGTCGTCGTCCGTTGCCAAGATCTCCACCACTTTTTTCTGTTGCAAATGTTCCTGCAGCACCGGTCGATAATCCTTGAGGAATCGCGGCGGATTGTCGTTTATGTCGTGCACGATTACCGTCAGCGTGGCTGTCGCGGTTTTTGGCGGGATACCGTCGTCGATGGCCAAGATTTTCACCTGAAACGATTTTTCACCGGTTACAGGTAAGTACGTGTCTGTTTGAGAGTAAAACTATCGCGAGTATCTCTCGAGAGTTGCATTTATCGGTGCACACTGTACTGAGAGTGCTATCGGAAAGCTGGATACGAGCAACCGTCGTTTAAATAAATAAATATTGTTCAGACAGGTATGAAGTTGTATTAAAAATGAAATAATTCCTCTCAAGGTAATTGGAGAAAATGAATAAAATAACTGTTATTCCTGTAATACAAAGAATGTTGCAAATAATTTACCTGATGTCTGGGGGTTTCCTCGCGGTCGAGACTCCTCTGGATCGACACAGTGCCATTTTCGTTGATCGAGAATTGCCTCTTACGATCGGAGCTTCTGTCAATCGAGTAATACACTTTGCTCTTGCCACCTTGATCAGGATCGGTCGCTGTGAACGTTTCAAGGCTGTTTCCAATATATGCATTTTCCGCCACTGTGGTCTCGATATTTGCTTTCTCGAACTGAGGCTGATTATCGTTTATATCACGGAGCTTCACGACCACCCAGGAATAGGCAACGTGATACTTATCGTTGTCGTTGTCTTCACCCTGAAAGCGATAAAACATTTGCTACTTGATGTTACTACACAAAAACAATACCTGAAAATAATTACAAAACTAGCGCAGGCGCGTACTATTCTTGCATACAGGATGGTCCTCGACTATTTTCGTTACTAGCAGACCACTCGACATTTTTTTGGTCACAGAGGATCCCTTTTTCAAATAAGTTTTCAAGGTAACGTTTAATGGTTTTATGTATAAATTTTATACATAAAAAATGTATTATATTGTGGTCGTTGAATTCGTCTCAATGCCTGCTATTTACTAAGCAAAAAAAAACTACAGGGTTATATGTTCATCAAAAAAGTGAACGTGACTTTGAAAACTTGTTTTACAAAGAGGCAGAAAAGATACAGGTATAGAGGATATAAAATTGATCGTGTGCACTGTATTTGGGTACACGCTGATTGGACGGCATTATTCTCAATACGACACGAAAGGGAAACATTTTCAACTAAAAAGACAGAATTCTTTCACTTGGTGGTAACTGATATGTCTCTAATTCCTTTCAGAGTATAAGGAGATCTTGCTCCAGCCGACTCTTTGTTACACTTAGACGAAGAAAAACAGGATTTGCCTGTTTAAAAAAAGGAAAAAGACAGAATTCTTTGAGTTTTGAGAATTCTCTCACAACTCAACATCCAGGAAAAACGCCATTCTTAATCTTGTTAGCAGAGGGTAGCCAAAGGAACAACCTCGTTACACTAGGTAAACAGCTGTGGACTTCAGGATTAATCATTTCGACGTACCTTGTCGTTGACTTGTATCCTAAATCTAAAACCGTTGCTCTGCAGTTGGTCCTCGTAATCCAACGACTGTACGATCTTCAGGGATCCCGTGCCATCGTTGTTTCTTACCATGGTGAATTTGTCCGCACCATAACCGCTGTGATCGATCACCTGTGGTTGTGAATTGAAAAACGGCGTGATCAAAGAATTAGCAAACGAAACGAATTGAGAGAAAGCTAGAAAGTTGTTGCAAATTTCAGAAGTTACCAACTTATTTTTCATTAATTCATTTCTTCTGTTTACTTTTGTTTGAACTAGTTTCTCTCTCTCTCTCTCTTTTTTTGTTTAGCGAAGTCTTCGTTTACAAATTGAACAGCCAGTTTGAGAAATCAGAGGAAGAATAACGAAGCTACGAAGAGTGTACCTTGTATTGAAATTTATTTGTTTCATCCTCGTCGTGTACGGTGACCGTAAGAATTGGCATTTCCGGCAAATCTGGTCCTTCAGTTTCGTCTACCTCGGTGAACCATTCCTCTTTTGTAAATTGCGGAGGCATATCGTTTATATCCTTCACTCGTATAGACGCCGTCCCCGTTCCTGAATATTACGAGAATATCATTTCGCCTCGCGAGAAAGGATTTGTAAATTTGAGAAATTGTAAGAAATCTCGGCCGTGTTCGGGAGAGCTCTCGAGAGTACGATACGCATCGAGAACTCGAAAATGTCCTGGGGCATATACTATGTTACGAATAAAGCGAAGATGAACAAATAATCGCATACATGTACGGCATACTTTGTTATTTAAATATTATTAACGCTAGGTTTACGGGACGCGTGATTTTGACGCATTTCGAATGTCATTAGGAAAATTACAGAAACCGTTTTACATTTCTCTCCTACCACTTATGCTTGCTATAAATTTCATATAACTATATTGTTCATATTATCGTTCATTTGCTTTTTACTCATCAATTTGACGCGTGTCCGTAGAGATAGGTATATAGGAAATGTCCGTAAACCTAGTGTTAATTAGAATAATATATAAACAATAATAGAACTTATCATACGCAAGGCAAAGAACACACAAACGCCAACAAGCTGAAATTTTCAAATTTCACCAAGAATCGTAAAATTATCTTCTGCCGGTTCCATTTATTTCATTCCGGAAAAGAGGATTTGTAAATATAAAAAATTAACGCCAACGAGTTAAAATTTGCAAATTTGACAAAGAATCTTCAAATTATTTTCCGTTTGTTTCGCCTCTTCTTTAATTTACCTTTCAGCCCTCCTCCGTCCACCGCAACCACTTGAATAGAATAATCCGGCGTACGTTCCCTGTCCAAACAGCATACTGCCGTTTTTATCACACCGGTTTCCTGTTCGATAGCGAAAATTGGCGAGCCAGTTTCCTCCTCGATAACGTTCTTCTCTATGGAGTAAAGCAGCTTAGCGTTTACGCCCTCGTTTGGATCGTCGTAGTCGATCGCTGTCATAGTCATCACCACCATTCCTGAGACCAAAATCGTGAAATGTTAATTGTAAGTAAGTGGTACGCGTTCGAGAGATAGAAGGAGGAACAGGAATAAAGGAACTCCTGTATAAATTATTTACACTTGCGTAAAAATTCTTTTACACCGCGTAAGAATAATGTGTAGTACTAATTTTCGTAGGATCTTTAACGGAAGTTGATAAAAAATTGTGGGAATTGACAAATTATACCGTATTATAAGATCACAATGGAATTAATGAAAATCTGCCGCGAAAAGTGATCGATCTCCCGCGAAAAGTAGCGTAAATTGATAAATTATACTGTGTTACGATAACGGAAATCTCCCGCGAAAATTTCCCGCCTGACCTTAACGACGATTTTGCTAACGACTTTGGGGAGAGGGTACCGCAGGTATATAAGGACCCGCCGATGTTCCGCGAACTTATTCACCCTTTATACTGGGCCCTAGACACTTCGCGGCAAATTAGTCTTGAAGGTTCTGAGATGTGAATAGGGTGGTCGGGGGCTACTAGCTAGCCTATGTCCACCCTATGCACACACTCTGCCTACTTCTGAAACTTCTTAACTAGCATTCTCAATTATCAATACTTGCAAAATTTCTATTAGACTTTGAAAATTTTTTTATTAAATAAAGTTAAATTACTTCTGCGTTTATCGATTCTTACGGACATGTACTGAAATTTTTATTTTGAAATCAATTTTAGAGAAATTCCAAGTATTGATAATTATCAGTAAACTATTATCAGACTTTAAACATTCCACTTCGAAATTATTTCGAGAGTTTAGGGAAATCGAGATACTTATTAGTAAATTGTTATCAGACTTTGAACGTTCCGCTTCGAAACGAAAATTGCGAAATTAGGTTGAGAGTTTATTGAAATCGAGATTTCAATTTTGGGATAGGATATCGATTTTCGAACGAATTTGAGATTCCGCTAATGGAAAGTTTCGTCGTTTCAGGTGTTTGTCGAAATTAATCGAAAAGTTTTCACTAGGTAACTAATTAAATACATTTTCGTTACAGCTGATTAATAATATTTACCTTTATTCCAGCTATTGAATCTAGTTTGAATTTTTCTATTATTTTCTCTGATATTGAATTGATTGTACGATTTGTCATTTTGTAAACAAATAATTCACAGCTGTCCAAGGATTTGCATGATTTGCATGAAGTAGTCAGTTGAATTGTTGTATTTTATATTGTGACTTGCTGATTTGCAACGAGTGGACTATACTCGTTGCACTGTGCCCACCTTAATTAAACCGTCTCAGTAGTTTACCGTAATTTTCCGAATTTATTTTGAGAATTTTTCAATTTTTATAAATACTAGAGTCACCGAATCGCGTATTGAAGCAATAGCTTCACCCCTAGTTCGCTTATTATTGAATATTTTCCCGCGTTTAACTGATACTTCCTCCCCAATTATCGTCGCGTATTTTATTCAAATTTTCATCGATTACAAAATCGAAAAGGATATCAATTCGCGTTTGTTCCTTTCTTTCAATTTTTCGCTCGCGTTCTACGAAAGTTTGGTTCAATAATAACACTGAAAGTAATACAAATTCGCGGCTTCCCCCTCACTAAATAAAACTGAAATAAATCGCGTTGCGAAATACTTTTCGCGTCGTCCATTCCACAGTGACTCGCAATTTGTGGGTCTGCGAGTCTTGGAAAATGAACTGGAACTGGAAGGATGACGATCTGAGAGGAAGGAAGGAAGCAATGCAGCCAAAATCCACGTTGCACAGCCCAGTTGTCTAATCTGCGAATTGTGAGTGACAAAAATGGGTTTTTTTTCTGGGAATATGGTTAAGTAGTTAGTTGTATTGTCTATTGCCCCTAATTCAACCGTCTCACTAGTGTTTCGCAATTAATAATCAATTTTAGTAAATATTAGAGTCAGTGAATCGCGTATTGAAACAATAGCTTCATCCCTAGTTCGCTAATTATTGAATATTTTTCCGCGTTTAACTGACACTTCCTCCCAGTAAAGTCGAGAAAGATTCGCGTTTGTTCGTTCGCCGCGTTTATTTCATACTTTCAATTTTTCACTCGCGTTCTACGAGAAAGTTTCGTTCGATAGTAAAATTTAAAGTAATGTAAATTCACGGTTTCTCCCTCTCTAAATAAATCGTGTTTCGTACACTTTTCGCGTCGTCCATTCCACAGTGACTCACAAATTGTGAGTCTGAGTCTTGGAAAATCAACGCCGAGGAACTCTGAGTGGAAGGATGACGGTCTGAGAGGAAGGAAGGAGGCAATGCAGCCAAAATCTACGTTGCAGAGCCCAGCTGCCTAATCTGCGAATTGTGAGTGAATTTTTTTGGGTTTGGTGATTGGTTATATATGTGTGTGCATGTTTGAAGCTGAACCACCAAGAGCTCGAAGAAGAACTGCACGGATGTCTGTTGCACTACTCGGTGCAAACGCCCACCATTTATTAGAGTTTCCCAATTAGTATATCGCGTCAATTCAATTTAGAGTCAATTTCCGTAATGAATTTTTATTTTCGCCCATTATTTTCGGTCGATACGAGAATTTATTACGTCGCGTCGCGATTGATGTAATAGCTTCATCCCTTTTTCGGTTTTTGCTTCTCCTTTTCTCCGCGCGTTTATTTCATACCTCCCTTAAACTTTTCCTAAATGTCCCAACTAAAATGAACTACACAAAAATACGAAGGATGATAAAAATTCGCGGTTTCGGGGACTAAATGAAATTCGACGGGTGAAACTACACTTGAAAAAAATCGCGATCCGTACAGAATTTCGCGCGACACTTCCACAGCTTCCTGAGTCTGGTGGGTCTTGGTCATTGGCTTTGGGTCTCTCAGTCTGTGATTTTGGCTATCGGTGGGATGAAAATTTAAGGCTGAGGTAATTCCAATGGTCCACTGAGGGAATTTCAAGTTTCACGGGTCTGAGAGGAGCTTCCAAGTCAATCGTGGGTGAAAATTGAAGGCTGAGAGAAATTTAAGAGTGCACTGAGGGAATTTCCAAGTTTGATGGGCCTGAGAGGAGGTTCCAAGTCAATCGTGGGTCAAAATTCAAGGCTGAGGGGAATTTCAAGTTTCACGGGTCTGAGATGAGCTTTCAAGTCAATTGTGGGTGAAAATTCAAGGCTGGAGAACTGAAATGGGTCGTTGAGGGAATCCCCGAAGGCTGGATAGATCTGAGAGGATGGAACTGCAGCCAAATTGTAAGTTGCCTGAATTGTTTATCTTTCTAATCAAATGTGTATTTTATTTTTGCAGGAAATATCCCGATTTATTAGTCCCCATCGAAATAATAGGATTGTCACATCGCGTTTGATAATAGGGATTTCAATTTTTCTTTCGTTTCTATCCTTTCCTTCGCAATTTCTGACGAGTGTTGCATCGAAATTTTTGGTAAACGATATAAGTCACGTCCCTTATTAAATAAAATTAAAATAAATTTCCTGGCCGTGCTTGATCATAGAGATCAATTCTCAAAGCTTGTTCTTGCCAATATCGACGAGGCAAAAAGTATCGAAAATACTGAAATGGTTCGAGGTAGGAAGAAAATCTATTTCACAATGCCCACCTGTGTGGATTGTGTTTACAGTGTGTTGTACGTTTCTTCAACGGTTAATTAAACATTCTTCGGACGAATATTTCGAGCTCCTATCTCCAATTCTAAAATGAATTTTCTCGTGAGTTTTATTCTGAGTTCCTTTGTCGGAGGTTTAAATAGAAATTCTATTAGTATGATTTTACAAATAAATAATAAAATGATTTTATGTGTGTTTTACTATGAATTCCACTTTTCTCCTTCTGATTATCCACAAGTAAGAAAGATATCCTAATCATTTATCCTCGTATTCCAACTTATAATATGCAATAAAATAAAGATATTAATGTATTAATGTGTGGTCTGCGTTTAGGGAGTTGTACGTTTTTTCGATGATCGATTTAGGTAAATATTTCGAGCTCACAAAAGAGTTCAATTTTCTCCTGTTCGAAAAAGAATTTTGCCTTGAGTTGAGGTATGAGTTTCATTATCAGAGGTTTAATTAGGTATTCCCATTGCTACGATTTCATATAAGAAAGATATCCTAACAATTTATCCTCCTATTCCATTTAATAATATACTTCTTTTCTTACAGAACTTCGTTGTATATTTTATCAATTTTTATCGCACGTTAGCTTTAAGTAACTCTAAGGTAGAAAATTGTACCGAGTGTGAAGTGAGCGTGAGTTTTAACTTTAAGTATGTAGTTCGTAAGATGAAATAAGTTAGCATAAGACAATCGAAAATATTCTATTCATCCACCGATGGACATCGTGGGATGCGTGCACTCTAATTTTAATTTTAATTTTAACTAGTTCGTCAAATAAAATAAGTAATTATAAGATAGAAAAATTGTATGAAATACAATGTGCGCGCTTTCTTACAGAGATACGCGACTCATTTGTAGCATAAGATATCATTTCTATCGTCGATTCGAAACATAGAATGATTCTCGATCACTCCTTTGAGCTTCTCGTTAGATACTTTGTGTTAGGCTAGTTGGTTCCTTCGAGTGATCGCGAATTTCTCATTTTTCAATACCCCATTAAGGAAGTTTAGAATCGGGAATTAGAAGGAAACGAAATTTTTCGAATCTTGAAGTGTCCGATTTTCTTTGCTACAAATGAGAATCGCGTATCTCTGAAGATAGAAAGCTGCCAGTAGGGCCACTGTTTTTGTCGGGTCCCTTGCGTAGTCACCTCCTCGTGGTGGGACCTGGTAATTGCTATTCTTTTCCAAAGAACATTCTCACTTTTGGAAAGGGACAGCAAGCTGAGTACTACGCGTACCCGTGGCCACTATGATTCTCACGAATACAGAGTGGACTACGGGTACAAATTATATACACAATTGGTAGACTTTCTGATACGCGAGCGTTTCAACTTCAAGTAGTTCGTCAGATAAAATAAGTGAAGTAAAGTAAGATTTTTGCATTACGCGCGTTTCAACTGTAAGCAATTGATAAGAGCTCGTAAAACATGAAGGGAATGAATTCTAAGGTAGAAAATTGAACACTATGCTATTCTGCTTTTTCTAACACTTATTCGATATACAAAAATCCCAATGGTTATGGAAGAAATAATCAGATACGCAAAAAACCATAAAGAGAAAATGAAAACACATCCCAACCAACTAACTGTGGAGTGTACTAACACTATGCTATTCTGCTTTTTCTAACACTTATTCGATATACAAAAATCCCAACGGTTATGGAAGAAATAATCAGATACGCAAAAAATCATAAAGAGAAAATGAAAACACATCCCAACCAACTAGCTGTGGAGTGTACCTCGTAAAAGGAGCATGGCATATAAAACCATAAAAATTAAAGAATCACCCTGAGGTGAAATTTCATTGGAAACTGTCACCCACGTGCTATGTAATCCATAACACATACAAGAATTTACCTAATCTCCAATGGACAAATTGTTCTAAATTCGAACATTCTAATTCTAACATTGGAGTAAGGGAGTCGACTATTTCCAACAATTCCACAACACAAGCCGTGAACCATGGTATGCCGGTAAAAATCTAAAACGAGAAATTGTAACAACGATAAATAAATGTGGATCAGGCCATTATAATTTCGCTCGAATAGGCATTACAATACGAAAGACAGGGCAATGCCCACTATTCGATAGTCAGAGAACCACCCTCGTCAGAAAATTACATAAAATGAACTACCCTCTTCCATTGTCACGCAACCTTACACTCTGGAAACCCACAGGAGATTTGTAACGCCGTTCACTCGTTCCTAAAAAGCTGCAAACTATCTGTCTAAAACATTGTACCTCTTTGACAATTTTTCGTACACGCGATGAAATGCAAAATAATCTCAAGAGAGATTAAAATTGCTCGAAATAAAAAAAAAATATAATTCTAACATTCTAACGTAATATTCTACTTAAACAAGTACGGGAGAAGATTTCAAGTACTGAGGAATTAGTAGAATCGATGCCTAAACGCTTACAAACTGTCGTCGATGCAAAAATAAGAATTGTAATATAAACGGACAAAAGTGTGAAATAGCTTTAATACATAAAATTCGCTATTCTATCGAATTTGACCGTAAAAAGTTGCTAAACTACCGATAATAAAAGCTACTAAACTAAGAGAATCGAAAGTATTACATTTCACGAAGTCATCTTTATCCGATTGTTATCGTAGAAAAAGAAGAAAAGAAAGAGGTGGTAGGTATATTTTCTTCGTGTCGAAAGAATAATCGAGCGTTACCTGCCGTCCCATTTTCCGTCACGTTCCCGAAATAAATTTTCGGAAGGAACGCCGGCGCATTGTCGTTGATATCCTTGAGGTTCACCTGAACGTCAGCGTAGCCGACCAAACCTTCTCCGCCTTCATCTTGAGCAAACACAGTGAATCGCCACTGCGGCCTTCCACTTGGCTGATCCCTGTCCAGTGGCTGTGGAAAAATGGCCGGATTACGGCTTTAAGTGGGCTTAGGATGCTAGACAAATTTAATAAAGCAAGAAGCATGGTCAATCCTTCATACAACTTTGCACCGCTTCTTCGCGGAGAGATGCATTTTCCGGCAGGATTACGAATTAAATTGCGATTCACCGACGAAAATTTCACGTGCTTCTGCTTTACTATTCTCCTCCCTGCTATGTTATAAATGCTCAACACGGTTTAACGGAATAGTTCGTTCATTAGCAGATTTATATCGAATTAGACACGTTTTTTAAGGGAAACGTGTGAAAGCGGAGTGAATTTTTGAATTTGCCGAAATATGTTCAACGAAGGAATATAAATTAAATCAGGCTTTATCGAGTGTGTACGGCTTTCCATCGTTTCGAAACGTGAAGAGATTCGAAATTGATTAATGGACAGGAAAACCGGTCGTCAATCAGGGGGGAATTAAATAGCTAGCAAGGAAGATCAACCGATACACGTTGATTTCGATGAAACTTCGCAGACACGTATTTTTGTTCAGCTGCTAATATTTGTGTTTAGGGAAAACTATTAGTTGGAATATCTTGAAAAGGGGTGGACGCAGAGGAAAAATGTTGAATACGAATTATGTCTGCTTCTTCGCGAGGAATGATATGATGTAAACGAAATTTGGGCAAGATTTTAATTCCGTCTGGAAATTTGAGTCGCTTAATTTCTATGAGAACGTTTATGAAAAATATCTCTCGGGAGAAACAAACCTTTAGAACGTAAATTTCGCCGCTGGTGCGGTTAATATCGAATTTGCTGTTCGCTGGATTATCAGGATCGATACCTTGACCAGTTAAGAAGTAGACAATGTTCTGTGGCCTATCCTTGTCACCATCGGTCGCTGTGACCTGTGGAAAAAAAAATGAAAAAATTGCACGCAATTGATAAGTCGCTTCTTTTTTATCACTTCGTCAGAGACGTTACGATATTTCAAATTTTCACATCGCGGTACAGAAATTCACTATTGTGTGTACGCAGCTTATGTTCCATACATGAGATTCTATAGTCTACGATACATATTTTATATTTTACATTATGTATTCTATGTTGCTCAATCCATACTTTATGTTCCCCCATTCGATATCACGCTTTCGCGTTCTGAATTCCGTAATACACCGTGTACTCCACAGGTACAGCCCCATTGGTGTTTATATTTTACAATTCTCGTACGTAGGCGTAGATTGTTTGAAATATAACAAGTAGTAGAAATTTCTTTATAAAATTTCAAATTTAAGAACTGCTAAATGCTCTCGTAAATTTACAAATTTGGAATTACTCAATTTAATCGTAAATTTCCAAATTTGGAATTACTAAATTCTCTCGTAAATTTCTAAATTTGGAATTACTAAATTCTCTCGTAAATTTCTAAATTTGGAATTACTAAATTCTCTCGTAAATTTCTAAATTTGGAATTACTAAATTCTCTCGTAAATTTCTAAATTTGGAATTACTAAATTCTCTCGTAAATTTCTAAATTTGGAATTACTAAATTCTCTCGTAAATTTCTAAATTTGGAATTACTAAATTCTCTCGTAAATTTCTAAATTTGGAATTACTAAATTCTCTCGTAAATTTCTAAATTTGGAATTACTAAATTCTCTCGTAAATTTCTAAATTTGGAATTACTAAATTCTCTCGTAAATTTCTAAATTTGGAATTACTAAATTCTCTCGTAAATTTCTAAATTTGGAATTACTAAATTCTCTCGTAAATTTCTAAATTTGGAATTACTAAATTCTCTCGTAAATTTCCAAACTTAAGAATTGCCAAATTCTCTGATAAATTTCCAAATTTGGAATTACTAAATTCTCTCGTAAATTTCCAAATTTGGAATTACTAAATTCAAACCTGAATTAAAAATAAGTCGACTGAACGTAACGTATGAACTCTATTTAGAGTAATAATTACCCCAAGGACACGTTTTGGCAAAGTCCTGTCGTCCTCTTCGGTGATCTGTGTCCTGTAATTTGGACGCTCGAAGACAGGCGGATTATCGTTTACATCCTTCACGTGTATCACGACCGTCGTGTGGTTCTCTTTCAAGTTATCAGACGCGGTGAGGCGGAGCTCATACTGTAAGATTAAAGTGGAACAAGTGGATAACAGCGTTTGCAGCTGACTTGAGTTACTACACTGACAGCGGTCTTTTTTTTTCGAGAAAAAAGGAACGAGTTTCTTCAAGCTAACTACTTACTATCGTTCTAAAAATCAACGAGGTCATTGTGAAAATGATTAAACAACGAAACTCCGTATAAAATCTCGAATGATGAAAAATAGCTAGAGGACCGGGCGTTCATTCTTTGATAAGCTTCAAAAGTGCAGGAAATTAATGATACGCTAAAAAAAAACTTGCTACGCGGAAAGTTGTGATAAAAAGAAAATTACGATAACACTGGGATATTGTTGCATTATATCTGACGGGGCAAACAAATTTAGAAGAAACGAGATCGCGAGATGATGGAATAATTTGAAGAGTATGAAAGTTTCTTCTTTAACACAATTCATAACGAAAGAAACAACAGATAAGTATTCTTATGAACATAAAATGTAGTTTTGAAAACTTATTCCACGAAATAAGCCAGAAAGCTAAGGAATTAATCGAAAGAATTTCGAATTTTGTCATTTCGATAGCATTTATTGTAATTAATTATTTTTCAAACGAATTTTACACACGGTAGAACGTTAACATTTAAATTTATCAGAAGAATGTTTCTTCAATTCTTCGAAAACTCGTCATATTTGCGGAAATCGTGAAAAGCCAGGGCAAATATATTCCGAGCGAAGAGAATTTTCAGGGTGTTCGATTCAAAACAAGCGATTTCTTCAATTTCCCACTGAAATTTACAATAATGCCATTTTTACGACACGTCATCTAGAGCCGCATAAAACGGAAGACTTATTAAAGCAATGACAAACTCGTGTGCAGGAAACGTGCAATAACCGGGAAACTTTTTGCACTATTTCCCGATTTTATTGGGTTGCGAGTAATAAAACGCGAAACTCGGGCCGTGGTTAAAAGGATTAACCGTGTTACGTATGGGGGAGGCTCTCGACAAGTTCCTCCCTCTGTTTTTCCTTTCCTTTTCCACCGCTGTCAGTGTTTTCCGCGAAACCACGATGTACTAACCCTTTTCCTTGTCTCGTAATCTAATGCACCTGCGACGTAAATGGCGCCAGTCATATTCTTCACGGCGAATGCACCGCCTACGTTACCGCTCGTAATCTCGTATCGAATACGCGAGGCTGTAAAATGCAGAGAAAGATCCTTTCAGATGGAATTCCACGGGAAATTACGAGATCTATTTTCCCCCCCCATTCTATCATCCATGTCCTGCTCGTGAAACGGCCGAGAGATACGCGTCTTGAACTTTTCTTCTTACAAGTTGCCGAGTGAAAGAAGATGCAAGGACGATCCTGTCGCGGCGTATAGACAGAGAAATGCAATGTAGCGAGCAGCTAAATGCCAGGCTACGTAAATCTCTCAAAACGAGTGCCACCGCTGAGTTACTGCCGACTTGTGGGTGCTCCGGAACTTCGTGGGAACGGAGTTCGATCGCCGTGGAAGTCGTAAGCGTTCGCTTGGCTCTCTCTCTCTCGTGTCTTTCAGGATCGAGGGGGCTGAATGGTCGAGCTAGAAAACCTCAGTTACCCAGAACGAACTTCCAAGAGCCGTGAGTTTACCACGGACGCATTCGAATAACTCAATCTCGAGGAGTTAAGCTCTGCGTCCTTTTTCTTCGCGGGATGTAAACTGCGCGTGATGCAAGAGACCGGTGTTAAGGTGGTATACTATCTTGGGGTTTTTAAGAATAGCTGAAACTTTGGGAATTTTTTTCGATGTTTTTCAGAGGATGTAAGAGTAACTTTCAGGTTTTGTCTTCAGTTTTTGGAAAGTAAGAATGTTACAGAATGGAGGAGTTATTAGCTAATTGACAAACTTCTTCTTTTAAAAGAATTCTTTTTGATTTTTCATTTTTGTAATTATTATAGGAACGACGGTAGGCTGAAGAAGAGAAAGTTTTTTCTACCAAAAGAGTCGACTAGAAAATTTCATAGTTGACATATTGAAAAAATTGTAAGTTACATTTTTATTTTAGACGTTGATGTTCCAGCAGAAGTTTCACAATAACTCCTCGATTTTGTAACACTTTTGCTTTTTAAAAATTGGAGGGAAAAGCTGAAAGTTACATTTATATCTTCTGAAAATCTTGAAACTCTTCATTTAGCAGTTGTGTATGACAAAAAATTCCCAAACATTTCCTTTTCTTTCTGTCATTTATAACATAATACGCACAATGTAGTTTTAGATATCAGAATTGCATTAATCTTCGAGATTTCTCAATTTTGAAAATTTCTTTCTAACGCGTTTGCCTCTGTCGTAGCAAATATTCAAATGCATCCAATTATATTTCTATATTTGCATTAATATTCTCGTTGCAGTTGTACACCATTTTCCACGCGATTAAATCAGAGTTCGTTGAAACACCACAAGTGTTTTCAAGTTTTCCCTTACACTTTCACGGTCCACCACAAAATTGTTATTTAAACTCTTTTTTCACCGGCTGCAATGTCGATTCAATCACCGAGAAACAAAAAAAAAAAAGAAAGATAATTGACTACCGACAATCATCCAGAACAAAGTAAACAATCGAATATTTCATCTTTCTGATAATCGACTTTCGACGACGCTCGACTCTAAGCGCAGGATTCATTAAACCGGTTGTTCTTGAAATTTTCACCGGGAAAATTTCCCCGGGGGAGCCTTGTTCAATTGTAAGTAGTAGAAAAATTAATTCCTCCGTCTGTATTCTTCTTTCACTCGAGAACGGAAAAAAAAGAAAAAGAAGGAAAACGATTGGACGTGGTCTTGGCAGGCAGGTAAACCAGATCTGTCTTTAAAGCGAGTTTTATTAGAACTTAATAAGGCAGAACGTCTAAGTTCCTTAATTGAGGTCCACCGGATAAATATGTTCCGTGTCTTCGGATCCGGCCGTCTGGTATTTAAACTTTTGTAAGCAGTTTATGTGCCTTCGGAGCAGGAGTCACGAAAAGGCAGATGGATTTTCGCGGAACTTGTTAGCTGGGTTAAGGATACAGAACTTTGAGCCGAAGTATAAAATCATTAGCAGGAATAGAGGGAAGACACACAAGGCGAATTTCAACTGTACCTTGCGAGAACTCCAGACGGTCTGAAAATTATTTTTCCAGCCCTCGTCGCACCGATATCTCTGGTTATTATTTCATGCGTCGCGATAAAAGCCATTTTTCCATTTTTTTGGTAATGTTGCTTAGTTCGAAAGCGAGTATTGTGGATTGTATAAAGCACTCTTTTCTTTTTCTCTTCTATTTTTAGCCATACAAGTGTTTTATATTTGACAGAATTCTTTTGTTAAAAAAAGTGGCGAGATGCTTTAATTTAGAAATGTGCAAAAGTAGCGCGAAATTATTATTAAAAATTGCAATTCGATTAATTCAGAAACACTTTGTAGACATGGAACGCGCATCTTTTTGTAGATTTAAATATCTATGAGAAATATGGTCTTCCCATTTTCGTGTGAAAAATGTTACTACTGATAACGAGAAAACTAGAAATTTTGAAGTTTACTTTGTCTTCCAAGGATGAAGAACTGCCACCTTCGTTTACTCAGAAACCGTAAATATTTCTCGAGTAATATCAAATTGTACCAGGGCATTTAAGATAATAAAAAAATTACTATTGTAACAAGGAAAAGAACAAATATGATGTATGTACAAGTTAAAACAGGAACAGAACCTCAACCCTGCTCAAAATAAAATATTTGTTTAACACCACCTAAATCGTCGTTTACAAAAATAACAAAAATCACAGGAAACAGCTTCTTTGAATTCCCAGAACCTTCTTTAAGAATACCAAAAACAACAGAACAATTAATTATTCAAAATCCTTAAGAAAACATTTTTCACATTGCAGCTGAGTACGAATCAAATTGCAATTAAACTAAAAAACTTTGATATCCCGATCGGAGATGTCTCCGACTGTTCGGTGTGTCTTCATCAAGGGACCTCTATCCCTGACAGATTCCGACGTTTCCTGGTGAAAGAAACAATGGCAAACGCGTCACCGCGTGTCACAAAGTTCCCTCTCCGAAGGGTAACTCTCATTGAAAATTCGTCAAAAGTGAGAATAGGTTTCTGCGTATGTGTCCACTTACACTCGTCGTGATCTTTGGCGGTGACAGTGAGGACCGTGTGCTGGATATCCTCATTTTCGTCTACTTCAGCCTCGTAGAGGCCTTTGTCGAAGTAAGGCGGATTGTCGTTCTTGTCAGCTATTCCAATACGGATGAATTTTGTCACTGTAACAGACAAAAGGGAGAGCATCGCATTAAAATTTCGTTCCTTTCCCACTGCGATATGAATACATGTTCCGTCGCGCAGGTACGGAACGTATGGGGTCTTCGTTGACCGGGTTTATGGCACGCTCGCACGAGAAGACGCTTCGTAGCTCCGCGAAAAAATAAGTAATTTCTTACAGAACAATGCCTTTAGAATTTCGACTTTTCCGCGTCCTCAATACCCAAAGAGGTGTCATAAACCAGGTATTACTGAAGGGTCAATCCACACGCGCGTATAACAGCACTCTCGGCCGAGGGTTAACCTGGCGGGAATTTCCGACGCGTCACCGAAGGACAGCGAAGATTCCACGCACCCGCAGGTAGGGCGCCACTCCTTCCAAGGAAAAGCGCGCTAAGGGCGCAATGGAAGGGTGGGTGACACTCGAGGGGCACGTTGATTGGTAATTTGTGCATACGTGAAAAACCAATCAGCGTGCCTTCTTGCACCTGGCAAGAACCACGTTGATTGGTAATTTGTGCATACGTGAAAAACCAATCAGCGTGCCTTCTTGCACTTGGCGGGAGAGTCAGTGCGAACTCTAGAAAAATTCGGCGATCGAGCGAGAGATTCGAAAAGGTTCCATCGAGCGAACACCACTAGATCTCCAGCCGTTCGAGGAGACACAACATTCAGGAGACAGATGAAATTTTCAGCGTGTGTATAATTGACATAGATCTATAAAACGTATTTTTTAAATTTTCACTACGAGCTCAGATAAAAAAGTTGTAAAAACGACTTTCGCTATTTTCTTCGCAATTCCGACTAATTGCAGTTTTTTCAAAAAATTTTTTACACGTCGTCTAGTAAACTAATCTTTCTAACTTCTCGAAGAAACGCAAGTAGTTTGGCCCAATTTTAAAAAAGTTATTCCATTTTATAGGGTGTATGAATACTTTTGTCCTCCACTGTATATAGGTCGCCGGGCAATCCCTCTAAAAGATTCAAAGCTTGTATTTCCTTATGATATATTCCTTGAATATGCAAATTCGTTTCTATCCAGCTTTTTAGAAATCCTTCGGTGTCTATTGTGAAGGCTCGCGTATACGTTCTCGAGATAAGGAGTCAGGGGACAATATTTTATTTCATCGCTGTAAGAGGTTCGTTTGATTTCCCAGAGAAAGAGAGAGAGTCCACGTGCAATTGCACAATATTTACCTTGAAAATTCACGAGTAATTTCCATGGATATTACACGTATATTCTTAAAAGGCTTTTTCGTGGAATAGAATTCGATTCTTCTGTTTGAATTACAAATAGCAAAGTCGACCAGCTTAATATTCATGGCGAAAGAATTCTGGAGCACCTTTTCTTTCCAAATAGCAGTGAAGGTCTTCTGCCTCCGTTAAGTAGTGGAAGATTTCCATACAGCGTTTATATTTGTCCCTTTTCTTCCTTTCTTTATTACTTGATGTACAAGGTGTCTCGAGTTTTTTCCCCGACAAACTGCTATGGTTTATTCTTCAAATAAAAGTAAGAAAGAAATGTTATAAAATTGTGCAGTGAACGTTTCGTTGCCAAGTTATAAGTGAATAAATATTGTATACCATGAAATAGCAGATTTTTAATTTCGTAACAATTCCGTGTCACGAGAAATAATTACTTAGCATAGTTATTTCCTCAAGTCAAAATGTCGTACAATATTTACTTGCTTGTAACTTTGTAACAAAATATTTATTGCAGAACTTTATATACAATTCTTTCCTTATTTTTATTTAAAGAATAAACCACGGAACTTTGTCGGGAAAAATCTGGGACACCCTGTATATGCATTTAGATATTACACGAAGAACATACGTATCTCTTTCTTGCATAAAAGAAATTCAGAAAATTTTAATTCTACTACCTAAGTTAAAATACACACCGTTGTTAAAGAATAACGAGAATAGAGCAATAGCAATTTGCGAAAAATAATAAGAACTTTTCTTCGTTTGCTTTTACAATTTTTACAACATTTACATTTATTCCGAATAATTTTCAAAATATTTCCGTCGCATAAGACGAGCATTTCATTTTGTTAATACCCGACACAGACTGCCTCCAGTGAAACGTATACATATGTATACCAGATTAAAATCTCGTATTAGCCGATTTTCATTCGTGCACAAACTAGAATTGGCGAGCAGCTCTCTCGTCTTGTTCGTGCAACTTGACATTTCACAGTTAATTTATGCAGATAATTTAATGGAAAATTCATGTTCGGTAATTTATTAGCTTCCGCTGCTGACCGGAGATTTGAGGAACCGGGCATCGATCTTCGCGGCGAAACGGTTAAACGAAGACAGAAGTTCATTACGAAAGCAGCGACGAGAACTGATTGATCATAAAATCGTTGACTGTGGTCAGCGGATTCTGTTTTCCAACTCATTTTGCATTCTTAAATTATAAGGGAAGAAGAATATCCTGAATTAAAAGATTATTACAAACTCGCGATTCGTGTAAAGAAACATACATACGTAATTACACGACTTTACACGAAACTGGTCGTTGAGAAAAGTGTGAAAATTATTTCGATAAAACGCAATGTGCCTAATCTTTCATTTAAAAAGAACACGTTTTCTATGCGTCAACCTAATATTTCACTTTACAACGTTAATTAGTTCGACTTCGAACAAACATCGTGGGCACAGAAGCTTCGGAAGAAGAAAATAACATTATCGGTACCTTCAAAAAATTTACTTCGCCCACCTAATTACTGCAACCTTTCACGGTGTCCTCTACCTAGCAAAACACAGGGTGTTCCTCGAAACAGCGCCCTCGTCGTCATTTCGAAAAAAAAAAAAACTCTGTCTGTTGTGTACGAAACAGAGTTTTTCACGAGCCGCTTTCACGAAAATCACCGTTGCGGAAGACTAATTTTTATGATCGCGGAATCAGTGTTCCTCGAGGACAGATCACGGTGGAGCGCGTTCCCACGTCGATTCTCAACGAGGTGGAATTCACGCGTAGCTGGCTACCGTGTAATCGGTGAAACGATGTATCCGAAATATCTGCGCGCCGCTAATAGGCGGATTATTAAGATGAATTTCAGCGTCAATTTGGCGAACGCCAGGATGCAGAGCATCGCTGTAGGCAATTTGCCTCGCGTATCTTGGGGAGTTTGACTTCCCTCTTTACACGAGAAATACCTGTCTGATTATGTTAATTCGCCCACCACGCTGGAACGCTTCAGCCATCGGTACCTGAGTTACTCTGGAATTCCACGTGGATTAATTCTGTCCCCAAAAACGAATCGCGTCGAGTGTGGACGACTGTGAGAGCTCGAAGACCGAACGTTTATCCGACGATGGAATTGCATGACACGCCACTTGCACGGAAACGAAGGTGGACCAGGGTGAAATTCCTTTAGGGCAAGGATCTCTTTGTTGTGTTGAAGTTCCGCGAGATTTTACGCTCGAGGTGTGCAGTTTTTTAGGATATCGGATATATACACTCACGTTTGTAGGTATTGGGACATTTACCGAGTGTGAAGCAAACATTGAATGGTCGTTAGAAAGTTATTCAGCTTGGAATTTCTGTGAAAATCTAAAACAATTGGATTTGTCACTTGTTTTGGGTTGCATCGATCTTTTCATAGATCGTAAGAGCAAGCATTCGGTGAAATATTTGATTACACGGTGAAAAAGTATTTTTTAATTCACCCAATGGGAAAATTCGGAACAAATATACGACTTAGGCCATTTTCATATGTGAGCAATTCTGCACAGTTTGGAATTCGAAGAAAATCGAAAAAACCGAAGCAAGAATAGAAAACTCCGCAGAAAAAACTGCGGTCACCCATCTTTGCTAAAATCCCAGGGATTGTAGCTGCACTTACAAAAGCACCTATCCTGGGACCAGTGCTCCACACCACTTCCATACTTCCCTAAGTTATTCCTTAACAAGGTACACAAGTAAATGCAGTAGGACACTGTACGTTCCTCGACGCAATCGAACATCCACCACCAACCGGGTTCGTTCATTCGTTCAAGGTCATGGTCACGGCTGGCAAGGTCATCTTAACGGTAATATATGCACGCTAATTCTTTCTTCTTTTTCTCTCCTCCTCCTCCTCCTCCTCTCTTTCATCCTCCGTCATGCAGAACCGTCCACAAGCGGTTTTCATGCGTCACGCGGAAGACACTTGTGCACACGCGAGATTCATCGAGGACGCGAGCGTGTCGTGGAACATCTGGCGAATGCCTCTTCTCTGCGAGCTTTCGAATCTCACGCGAGGAAAACCGGCTGTTTAGCGAGCCACGCTTCACGACTGACAATGCTGGATGAATGTAATTGCCGGTTGCTCTCGGGGCAGGCTCCATCTTAGCCTGCTCGAATGATAGAAACCTGGTAATTTAGCCGACCATTCGCAGGGGGGCAGGTGTTCCCGATGTACCTTCAACTTGCAAAGATGTTCCCTCCAGCTACTTACTCTCCCTCTCTCTCTACCTTTGATCGTGAGCGTTCCGTGAGAGATGGATACCGTTACGGTATTCTCGATTGCAGACTGAATCCTCGCGCAAGGACACTGATCGCGCTTTTCAATTAAACTGATCGTACTTCGTGGGGTGTCTTAGAACTTCGTCTTGGTAATTACCAGCAGATGATCGAGGCTGCGGTATCGTTTGTAAGGGGTGTTTTAAGGAGATCATTCTGTTGTCAGAATTTTTTGAGAATCGGAAAATTTGTTGTATCAGTTCACAATTCTAACATCTACATTTTAAATTAGAGAACAAGACGAATTTACGAGTTCACTGATCAAACGAAGACTTACCTCGACTTTAAATTCTCCTCGGAAATTCGTCACTTTAACTCTCTGCGGCCGTATTTTCCGTGGCCATCATAGTCGCACCGATCGGAATTACTTTTTGGTAGCGCTTGCTCGGTCAATTATTGCCCAAAAACGTATAGATTTGATTCAAATGTGTTTCTTCAACCCTTTACAGTCCGAGTAGGTCCAGTTAGTCCGCAATCGTTTGGCCAGTGTGGCATAATTTAATTTTGTAAAATAGGGCCGCAAAGAGTTAAGCTGTGCCCGTATTATTCTCTTTCCCCCATTTCTACGGTCAAAGTGCCCACAAAACGTTCAAAAGGTAAAAACGCTTCACCCTGAATATCCCGAAGTTCGACTGCAAAACGTGAATATTCTCTTCCCCCAAAATTCTTTCGTTCTCCAAGGAAATATCGCTGGAAAACTTCGTTCCGTACGGTCCTCTACACTCCACACTCTACATTCGCCTCTCCATTGAGAATGACTGAAGTTCCGTTGCATCGATCGTCGATTACGCTTTATTATGTCACGTGATCAGTTGGTTAGCGCCTTGGATCGCACGAGATCGCGAGGAAACCGCTCGACGCTGGTGGGCATCGACTTCGCAGAGGTGGGAGATCATCTTCAGGATGAGCAGGCCGAACGGAATGGACAGTTATCCCGTCGATAATAGGCATAAACTGTCCGGCGGTCTATTATTACTTTGAATTATTCATGACGCGGACGTTCCGTCTCTACTCAAGCCGCAGACACGAACGAAAAGGACGCGACGAAACTTATGGATCATTCGAGGATTTTATATCCAGGGAAAGGAAGGCTCTTTACGGGCTGTTTTACCGCTGGTCCCCAGATGTGAAAGGGCGAGACTTCGAAGGTGCTAAAGTGGTAAGAAGAGTAAGTAGAACATGCTGTTCCTTGCACTTACTTTCGATCTGATTTTAGAACGTTTCTAGAGGAGCCGCATGAGGCTCTTAAATCCTGCTGTTGCCGCCACAGAACCGACAGTAACCCCCCGAAAAATAACTATAACGCGTCGGTAAAGTAAATGTTTCGACGCGATTCTTAAATTTAAAATTAAAATTGCGGCTCTCTAAATTTCATTTCTTCTACGTTGTTTCCCCGAAAGGTTCCCCTGGTCTAGAGCAAGGGTGGACTCTCGCAGGCGAGTGCTGCGGCTCTTATGCGAATAAAATGTATCGGATGATTGCAAAAGTTCTAGCCCGATTTGAAAATAAAGCACAACCGGTGTGTGCAAAGGCAGATTTCACTTGAAACTGAGGAGGAACGAAACGAATAATTATTTGAAAATAAAGCACAAGCGATGTATAGTTGGGGCCACGATATAGCGAGGTCGTAAATTAAACTCTCAAGAATCGGCACCGATTGATGTTGCGGCACTCAAGGCCGTGTGTTGCAGTCTGTTTGAGGGTTCCAACAATAAACGAATGGTAGCATATGATTTGGTACTTCAAGTAGAAAATGGTATTTCATTTACAAATGGAAAATATGTTAATATTAAGCTACACAATCTTTTTGCACTTTCTATCTGTATATAACACGAGTAGATAAACTAAGATGCTAAAGACATCAATAAGACCTTTACCTGTAACCGTACTTCCAAAAGCGGCTTCCCCCAGAGGGAGAAACCCTAATTTGTCCTAGCTGCATGCAGTTTTCAGTAAGTATATTAGAATCAGTTGACTTTCGCTGGATACAAGAATTCTTTGTACGGTCCTGACCATGGTTTCAAGTACTTATCTGCTCGTATCTCTGTCAATTTTCGGGTCCCGGCAGCTAAAACATGTTTACTTTGACGTCTGACCGATTTTACGACCTCGCTATATCGTGGCCCCGACTATACTATATCTGGCGAAGAAACGTAATATACCCAACCCTTCAACTAGAGACGACTTGTCTCACAGACGAGTTTGAATTTTTATTTCACTATCACAATTAATTTTGGAAGCTGTAACGTTCGAGTAGCTTCAATTGACAGCAGATCCTACACTATTTCCATAAAAAAAAATCTTAAATACACCGTTTCTATAAAATATTGTAAGAAATCTTAACAAACACCTGCGACGACCTGTCTCACAGACGAGTCCAAATTTTTATTTCACTATTATAATTACATACACTACCGGCCAAATGTTTGGAATCACTGTGCATTGCAAGTTGCACAAAAATCCCCCCCAAAAAGGTAGCATTTATAATAACTTTTTATCGTTCAAATCAATCGAAATGTTGGAATCACTGTGCATTGCAAGTTGCACAAAAATTCCCCCCAAAAAGGTAGCATTTATAATAACTTTTTATCGTTCAAATCAATCGAAATAAGCGAGAACAATCGTTAACCTGCGTCAAAACTCCTGATCATAAGATTTTGTTGAGGGGTTCTATTAACACATTGGCGACGGGGCTCTTAGAGAAGCGCTTAACATGTGCACGGGGTGATTTCGCGTCTTTTCTTTCAATCGTCACTTTCCAACTAATTACTATTTTTCAAAGAAATTTTCAAGAATGTGGTAAATTACTTTTTCGTAAAATGTATACAATTATTAGAATTCGTGAAACATCTGTCACGGCATTTCTGGAAAGAAATTCAATCATTTACAGCGTTTTATAAATTTACTTTCGGACAGATATGTGAAAATCCAAGTGAATACCTGAATGACGCATATGCACGTCATCCGACGCAAATGTGTTAATGTAAACTGGCAGGTGATTCCAAACTTTTGGCCGGTAGTGTATGCAGAGAATTTTGGAAGCTGTAACGTTCGAGTAGCTTCAATTGACAGCAGATCCTACACTATTTGCATCAAAAAAAAATCTCAAATACACCGTTTCTATGAAATCTTAACAAACACGTACAGGGTGTTCCGTTCAACTGGAAATTAATTTATCCCTCTCAGGAGGGATTGAAGCTACGAAGAAAATGTTGTTACAAAAGTTGTTTAACATGTAGAGGGACATTATGTGGTGTAAATAATTTTTCCGTAGATGTAGCAGTGGGAAAAACATCGAAGTCGCGTTAATTTCTTATTTCTGCAACACAGTGATTTAATAAGTAAAATTGCCAAAGTAGCCTGAGAGATTGTACATCTGTGGCAACGTCTTAAAGACAGTATCTCAAGATACTGTACGAACTGTCCTAATTCCGAATGTTACACTCTCCTTAAAATGTCATTTCTCAATTTCGTTTCTCCAAAAGAAAATACACCTGGTGTTTCCGCCGTAAGAATTTATTACGAGTAGTTTAGATCAGGCCGATATTCTTCATCGTCACAAAGATAAACGTGTATACGTTTACCTTACACGAAAAAACAATTTCAAAGCGCTGCTACTTTATCCATGTAATTTCCCTTTACCGCACGAGCAAGCATCTGAACAGAAGAGAAGCCAATGGAATTCCATTGAACGAACAAGAATTCTCGATAACCTTTTTTCTTCTCACATCTTCCCTCTCTTTCGCGCCTTTCCAAAGAAATATTTGCCTGCGTTAATTCACGTTTTAGGCGGGCTCCGCAAAGCGGACGAGCCTCGCGGAGACATTAAACGGGACAGCCGTGCTGCAGAAACACACAGCTATGGTAATCGCTGCTTGAACGAAGCACAATGATGAAACAGCACAAAGCCGGTAATTGTTTCGCGAATTTTCAATGGCTATCACGTCACGAACGCTGTCGAATAGTAGTACGAGATAAAAGTGGTGGAACGATCGAAACTCGTTCCCCTATTATCCCGCTATTCGATTCAATAACTGTGCTCCTCGGTGCCCTCTTCACCAACACTCCAGTACTTTTAAACGAAACATTAAATATCCGAAGCGAAACACACGCTCGCCAATTTTTTCCTTCCGAAAAGCTGTCGAATCTGCTGGTTTTTTTTTTTCTACAGCGACGATGCCGTATTTTGTGCTGGCCAAAAAATTTTTCGTTACGTACATATATTTTTAATCTGTGCGAGTACTGATTTATGTTTTCGCAGTATTCGCGCTTAGTTTTAACGTCGCAGTTGTAGTTCCGCTGGAGATTAATCTTTCGACGTATTTGCAATTCTAATTGAAGTATAAAGTTTTCATTTCAGCAGTGATAGGTATACGTATAATTTTGAGAGGGAAGAATATTTACGTTGAAAATATTTACGGTGGTCGTATGTTGCAATGATTGGATGAAGAGTTTCACTTCGAATATTTCATAGTTCACTTTTGAGCAAATGTAAATTCACATTTGATGGTTTCAAAGAGTAACTGGTTAATTAACTCGGTCGTTAATCTTTCGGCTTAAGTAACTTTAATAACGTACCGTGATTGTATAATGTTTTAATATTACTCTGTTCATTTTCTACAACCTTAATCTCAATTTCAGTAAAATCCGGAATAACTTTGGAGATGACGGTGGTCTGTGCTCGGACAGGATGGATATTCCACAGTGCTTGGAAAATAAAAAATAATTAGTTTCTATATGTATATAGAGGAAAAAGAAGATATATAAAGTAAGCTTTCTCATGTGCATCTTAAACGCCGCCATGTTGAATACTGGGCACCAAGGCCCCTCTATTCTTACTCAACCTATTTAAATATAATAAAATAAAAAGTTACTCATTTGTAGTAGTAATTTTCCCTCTATAAAATAATTCTTGTAATTTTCATATTTTAATATTGCACTTGAATTTTCCCGAAAATACGAATTCTCTTCTGAAATACAAATTTTCTTCAATGCTATATTTGCAATTTCCTAAAAGAATCGATTCACGTTTAAAGAATTACCTTGCCGCGTTAAAAACTAATGCAACAGTACTCTAATGACGTATTCTTACATCTGCAAAAAAAGAAAAATATTTTCCAAAACAACCGTGCAAAGTGTCACGTCTGAATTGAAGAACATAACTTAAAAACAACATATACAAAAAGAAATAGAAGAAACCAATTGCTTGCAGGCAATTATACAGTGAAAAATATGCAAAGGAGAGTTATCAAAGAAATTTCCCATTTTCCACTCTTCCACCGATTTACAGATATTATCAACCCCCTTTTTCGCCTTCATTAGTTCCATCAAACTAATTTCCGAAGTGGAACGTCCAGGAACAGTAAAAAAAAAAAAAGAGAGAAGAGAAGAGAGAGAAGAAGAACGGAGGAACACGATAACGTTTATACCGAAGGCCGGCTGAGGAATTAATTATGCTGCGAGGCCCTTCCGCAGCGATTACTCTTTCCAGCGGGTAAAACCGCCCCGGTTCGACCGCAACAATTCGACGGTTTTCTTCCCTCGATTGATTCGCGACCCACTTTCGCCCGACCGTAATTCTTAATGCGCGGCTTTCCACGATTTATTGCTAACCAGAGGCTATGGTACGGTAGAGGAGCATTGAAAGAAGGATAGAGGAGAGGGAGGAAAAAGCGACGTGACAGATACGGGTATGCGTGCAATATCCGGATTTCTCTGCCGAATTCGACCGAGTTTTTCGTGTGAAAGGAAGATAGCTGGTGTTGATAGACGTGTCCGCGTATCCGTGAAAACGTGCTAGAATACATAGTAGAATTCTGCGAATTTTTGTAAAAGAGGGCGAAAGGGGTGGTTCAGAGGAATTTATAAAAGAGGCGATACAAAATCTTTTCTTCCATTTTCTCTGTCGGTTTGTTTGTTTGTCTTTTTTTTAACCCTGGTGAAAATTGTGGATTTTTGTAAACGTATTGACGTTAGTAGACGGTGTATGGTAATTAATGAGTGAACTGTTCGATGTGAGAAAGGAACGGTAGGAAATGAAATATCAACTGAGTTTAGCTTTTTTCCCCTTGACCGATTGGTTTCGCTACAGAAGTAATGGAGTTTTAATGGGCGTCTGATGCTCAAGCGAATGGGTTGACACTCGACAGATGCTCGAGCTGTTCTTTTCTCGAAGGGAGATCGTTGCGAGTTTCTTTTTCGTCTGAATTTGTACCATCGTTCTGTGCTCTGTTTCTGCAATTGTCATTCGAAACTTACAGCACAGAAATGGTAAACCAATAATATAAGAATTATACGCAAAAGTTAATGAAAAACCACGTAACTCTTTATGGAGACTTTTCTTTGGGATCAATAAGAAAAAAATAATTCTGTGTTCTCTTATTTACTTGTTTATGTGCAATTATTATTCTTATCCATGTACAAAGGTTTTTAATTATGTAGATGTGAAACGTGTAATTAACCCTTTGAGGACCATAGACTGATATATGCGTTCATAAAACACTATGAACGCAACAAACAAACTCGTATTTTTAAGAAATAAATACAGTTGGAGCGGTAATGAACTGATGTACGTATATTTCGTGAAAATTAAATTTTTAATTAATTATAATTTAGTTAAGAGAAAAACTGAAGTAGTGACCTAATTATGTGTTACAGAAGTAATCGGTACTTCGACGTGGCGCATAGTCCTCCTTCCGCAAAGGGTTTAAATTAGGTGCAGACATGAATTCGGTGCCCTTTTTCCGTCGTACTTTTTTAGAGAAGGAATTCAATGGAAAGAGGTTATTTTCAATGTTAAAATTGTGTTTGATTTCCTGCAAATAATTATCGAAGTTTGTAAGAAAAGGTACCGAATTAATTTCTACGTCTGATCAAAGTCGAGAGAGATTTGTACGATAAGAATTGAATTCCAAACACTGGTGCTGAGTAAATTGAAACTGGTTTCATATTTTTCTGAGCTTCTTTCTTAAGAAGTACGGTACTTTTCAACATTTCTTCATTGATCACTATTACAGATTCTTCTATGTATCTATAGAAACATAAATAACGTTCTCTACAATTAACAGGAACAAATTGCATTCCTAAAATTCATTTTACTTTCCACGGATTCAAGCATGGTCAGAATTGCAAGAATTTTCGTTTCGTTTCTCATCGTATTGTTAGTTTTAAAAAGCCACAGCATGGTTGGTTTAGAGTTTAGTACGTATTTAGACTTTATTTTAGCGCATGCCCCTTCAGTTACTTTTAAGTTCCGCAGAAGGATCTGTTTAATGACATGGAAAAAGAAACTGTGCACTGTTATGCGGAATGGGGCAACCTGAGACCGAACTGTAAACGAGGAAACTTGAAAGAAGTAGTCTGTGAGTTGCAATCGTGAAGACTTTGGCAAAGTCAAAGAAATTTCGAGAAATTCTTTAAAATCCTACGTTACTTCCTTCACATTTTTACTCTTACTAAATACAAGCATTGCATTTGAACATCTAAGAATGTCACCAAAGACTGGAATCGTAAGGCGTGTGTATTGTTACATTGACAATTTCGTTTCATAATTTCAGCAGGTAAAGTGATGTTATTGCTTTAGAGTCTGAAACAGTGGAACTTTTTTTGCAAAAATTTTCTTCCAAAATTCTCTACTAGATTCTGACAGGGAAACAAAAATTCAGACTCGTCTTTGTGGTCTGTAGCGAAGGGTTGAATATTAAAAGAGCGTGATCACCAGATACCTTGTATATGCAAAACAATCTATGCGGTGTTAAACCAGTGTGTACTGACCTAGATTATCATATTTATCCAAGCAATAACCGCGTTAATAATTAACCCTTACTCCGTAAATGAACTTTTGGTACCTTTAAACCGTAAGCGTGGGTCATTTATATCTGACTCGTCCTTCAATAGGTAAATGTTTTAAAAAATGTGATTGAAGAAATTTATATAGGTTCTTCGAACATTCTAAATAAGATTCCACCACCCAAGAATTTTTTCTAAAAGGGAACTTGTTAATTTTCGAGAAGTCGATGCTTTGTTTCCCTTTGTATTAAACTAACACGTTACGGTTTCGTTTGTTGTAATATTTCTAACATTTTTAACTGAAAAAACAATGCGAATACGATAGTAATCTAGAGCAACCATTTTCAATCGTTGCACGAGAGGTGCACAGGTGTGTTCGAGATTTTTTGGCGCGGATTGATTAAAAATACTATTTTTCTGTAAATCGGTCCAAAATGTACACTTTTTTAAAAGAATATAACGTATTTTTCAGCGTGCCGCAAAATTTTAGTAATTAGCTTACGCGTGCCGCGAGATAAAAGGAAATTAAAAATCGCTGCTCTAGAATATTACAATCTAATCATTATAATTTCCATAATCGAACGTTGGAAAATTGCATATCGAAACTGTCACGCGTCGCTTCCTGTTATTACAGTGATCTGTACGATAAGTGGATGAGATTATTACACAAGTACCATGGAAAAATTGAAAATGAAAAGAGTTTAACGATCGGAACAATTTGGCGAAACGCGGTTCTCTTGATCGTGAATCGTGATTCGCAGTAAATATGTCCGGCACAGCGGTAAAATAAATTTGCCCCTTGCGCGGCGCGTGCAATTTAAAATTTACGGGGACAGACGTTCGCGGGGAACGCGTTAACTTTTAACGGAATGGCAATCCGTATGGTGGATAACTAAATGGCTGGCGCTCAACGTGACTATCTATCCGCGGCGGTAGATGTTTAAAAAGACTTATGACCGTGCAACGTGAAATTTACTGTGCATGCTGTATTAATGAGTGAACGCATTTTTTCCTCCTTTTTGTAATTCAATAAAACTGTCACGCGATACGACGACAGCCTCGATCAAACCCCGTTAAGTATAGTAAATATCGGTGCGTAATTGACTTTAATAAAATAGATAATGAAATTTAATCGGATTTCATTTTATTCAATTTTAGTTTGTTAGACTTAGATTTTATATTTCATTTTATACTCAACGAAACATATTTATATTCATATTCAATTTTATTTTGTTAGACTTAGATTTTATATTTCACAAGATTCTTTTGCTATATGGAAGCAACAAGTTTTGCTATTTGCTTGTACTGAAAGATTAATATTTATTGCCTTCAAAATTGATACTTAGCATTTGCTAAAAAATTGATGAAATTTTTGAAAACTAACATAGAAATACGTATATTTACAAATGTAACTATTTTATTTCAATATTTAATGTATTTTTGTATTTTACAAGATCTTGTAACGTTTCATTAGAAGCTGGTTCTTTCAAACTATTATTTCACTGTTTAGACATTTACGAGAGGCCCGTAGACCTGTTGTTCCGTAAAATATCAGCTTCCAGAGAGCTTCTCAGCTTACACAGTTTATATGATAAACTTATGTAGGAACCGACGGAAAAATATTGAGGGATCCAACGGCAATCGAACCCGGGACACCTTCAGCTTTGAGCGCTACGCCAACCACTCCCTCTCTATTCTCCCTTGTCCGTTTCCTATTTGGGTATGGAGGGCCCGATACTACACTCGGCCATTCTGAACTGACATTCGCCCTCGAATGTCCTCAGCGCAACACAAAAACTCGGTATGGAGGCCCCGATACTACACTCGGCCATTCTGAACTGACATTCGCCCTCGAATGTCCTCAGCGCAACACAAAAACTCAGCACTTTCGGGCACATTCCCAACACAATGGCACAACAGCCGAAACAACGTGTTTTTGGAAGATGTGCAACCCTCGAGGTGTTTTTCATCGCACAACTCCTGGCTTCGTGCAGCCGTAGATGCCTCCCTATCCCGGACGAGCCCCCATTTGTAGGAACCTAGGGAAAAATATTGAGGGACCCAACGGGAATCGAACCCGGGACCTTCGGCTTAGCAAGCCGAGGCTTTGCACGCTACGTCAAACACTCCCTCTCTATTCTCCCGTGCCGGTTTCCTATTTTTTGGGTATGGAGGGCCCCGATACTACACACTCGGCCATCCTGAACTGACATTCGCCCTCGAATTTCCTCAGTGCAACACAACTCAACTCAACACTTTTGGGTACATTCCCTCACACAGTGGGCACTTCTCAGCCGAAACTCTGTTCCTCAACTCTTTTTGGGAGACGTGCAATCCTCTCACATGTTTTCATCTCACAGCGCCTGGCTTCGTGCAGCTGTAGATGTCTCCATCCCGGACGAGATGCACATGTTTTCATCTCACAGCGCCTGGCTTCGTGCAGCCGTAGATGCCTCCATCCCGGACGAGATCCCATATGTAGGAACCTAGGGAAAAATATCGAGGGACCCAACGGGAATCGAACCCGGGACCTTCGGCTTAGCAAGCCGAGGCTTTGCGCGCTACGCCAACTACTCCCTCTCTATTCTCCCTTGTCAGTTTCCTATTTGGCTATAGAGGCCCCGATACTACACTTATAATTCTTTTTAGTTATACTTTAAAAAGGCCACACAGTTTACAACAGAGAGACAACGAAAGTGAAGGAGGAAACAAAAAGTAAAGGAAAAGATAGCGTGGTTAAAATGTGTGTCATGCGCTGTGAATTTAAAAATACAGCTTTTAATACATTTTACAGACAAACTGGTTTTACGCTTTTTCGTTGGCGATAATGAATTGATGCGAATTCTGAGGATGTCGGATATAAAATTGTAATGGAATTGTTCAAGCAGTAGAACGTAGAAATTTAGGTGTCGAGTGGAAGGTAATACGTTCTTGTTTGTTTTTCATTCTGCGTTACGTTGGTTTAGATGTTAAGGCATGTTAATTAGTTCCATGTATTCGAAAGGATTCAGGGGTTTATTCATGCTGAGAAGAATGAGTAAATAATGTGCTGCTGTGTTGCTTGGAAATGTAGATTTTTGCAGGGTAAAATGAGAAATATAATGGCTTACAGAAAGGTAATGCCAGGCAAGAAAAGTATTCAGCACACGTGTGTAGCTTTTCCTCGGTTATTCTTATTGCAAAATACTTTTTCTGAAGAATTCTTGTTAAAAAAGTTTTAATTAACGAAAAACAGAAAAATATTGAACAGAAATGATTAACTCTGCATTTCTGCGAACTCACCCCTTAAAAATTAACCGTGTCTTTCTCTATTTACTTTAAGTACTTCAACGTAGCTTCATTTTTCTTCCATATTTTAATAACTAATTTAGTTTACCATTTTTTTATTTATCGTTTAATATATTCCTAAGCATACATCGAATCAACAGAAAGTCACGACGTTAAGCACTATTTTTCCAATTTGCAAAATTAATAAATTTTGTAAAATTTGTAAATTTTATGAAAGATCATCTGAAATAGCGAAATTCATTTGTAAATCTCCAACATACTGGGGACTCTTATGGCACATCATTTATGAATCAAGGATTCCATTAGCGTTTCTGGACACGCTGAGCGGCAACATCAACACGATTGATCACTACAGAAACGAATAAGCTAATTCAGTGTTACATATTTGCTACCACGATATTCAGAACAGTCAGACCATTCGACTGTAACCTGCAAACCCCTCTAAATCCACTGCCCAACTGTTTACTAACGGTATAACATTAATTAACCTGCGTCTAAGATTTCAGGGAAATAAGTCCGCGCATAGTCAGACACGGAGCACCCTTCCTTTATTACCCACTGCAAACTACTAGACAAATTTCTCGCGTAAGTTAGCATATTATGAAATCTTGTAAATAAAAATGAAAAGGACGAGATTACTTATATTATTAACGAGGAGAAAAGCACAATATTTTTTTTTACGTTTTATAATTACCGTTAATTCCGTTTCAAAATTCATAAAACACTGAAACAATATCAAATAGAGTCGCATATGCATTTCAGTTATATGTAAATATTACAATTGAGTATTTTGGAATATCAACAAACCTACAGTACCTACACTAATATTTAATATATTATACATTAACATTTTTCATAGTATTTTGGACTGGACATTGGTGCACAATATTTTTTGTTTCACATTTTAATAGTTACTATTAATTCCGTCGCAAAATTCACAATACAGCGTGTTAGGACAGTAAGGGGACGATTTGATGATACGTGATTTCTACTTCAGCAGACCGTTACTTTTAATTTAGCAGACCGGTCTGCAGCCAACATGCGGCACCTAGAATTTCTCAAATATTAAAGAATAGGCTATTGTTCAGTCAGTAAGGCAAGGTATCCCAAAGTCACCCCCGAAGGGTCTTCGAAACCGATGCAATTACCGAGGCCTCTCGGTACCTGACCTTCCGAACGAGTCGGAGAGTCAGAGTTGACCTGGCCGGGTTTTCCCCCCTTGTCGTCAAATTTCCATCCAGCAAGGACCAGCTTCGTCACCCCCGCTCCAAGGACATGACGCGTTCCGGGAACAATGGAAGGTGGTGATACGGGGTTGGTCACTTAGTAATTTTAAGAACCTCCCTTCGCGTCCCTTCTTCAAATTTTAGAAGATTTGGAGAAGGGACGACTCGACAAGAAGGCCGACTTAGCTTAAGACCACAGAGTGTTAGTACAGAGACCATCAGTTACATTAGGAATCTTAAGGATTCAGTCAGACTTTCAACGATACATTCAACCTTCAGACGGCACCAAGTGCAAATATTCGAAGTACGCGGAAATCAGTATTCGAGTGCTTAACACACCGATACAGTGACAAATGGCAGTTTAAGGAAAAGTGGCAGTATTCCAATTCATTTTTAAACAAAGGACGAAATTAATAACAGGACGAACAGTTTCTACGTTTCACCACTGTGCTGTTTGTTTGTAATATTTATCGAAAAATGTTTTTCTTCTTTATTTAAACCTGGTAAACTTCTTATATTGGTTTGGAAAAAGTTGATTGTGATTCTTTACGGTAGAAAATGAAACTCGGGCTTTCGGGGGAATTTATCTTTCGCTTTATGCACTGGTAACCGCGGCAGCAAGGATTTTAAGATAAACACCGTGTGAAACCGCGGATTCGTTTGCAGTGCTTGTTGAGTAAACACCGGGAGCATACTTCAACGGATTATGTTAGTTTCTAAACTTTCACTTTATTCGTTTAGGTGAAGAAACTGAAGAACGGAAGTATGTAATCGCGAAGCTTCGGTTTATTAACGAGCGAAAAAGTTTACTTCAGACCTCGTGCCGGAGGAATAATTCTGTCCGGTATTTATTATCACGCTGATAAAGGAGAAACAGCTTTCACATAGATCTTGAAACATCACAGATTCGCTGTAACGTGTTTTTTTCTTAGTTGCAGTGATTTCGTTTCTCGATTAAATTGTGTGTAGGTTAAAAATAGAATGATTAGGAAAAAATTAGTAGTATCTCTGCATTGGTTAAATTATTAGTCTTGGAAAAAATTAGATTCGTGGAAAGTATCTGTAGCACTGAAAATATGAGCAATGAAATTACAGAAATTAACAAGAGTTGCATATTTTGCTGCAGAGTACTGAAGAAAAAGTATAAAATTAACGAGATTTGTAAATTTTGCTACAAAGTATTAAATAAAATTTGAGTATACGTATTAAAATAAATATGAATAGATGTATTTGTTTGGTATTTACAACCCCTAATGACTCAATCTTATGCAGAGTGTATGAAAATTACGGATATAATAATTTTTATTATAATGTAATCAAAATTCCAATTTATTCGTAGTTCATATTTACATGTAAATTTACACGAAAATGGATTAACATTTCAAAGCAAAAATGACTAAAGATATACCAATTTTTGATATATCATTTAAACATGTTCATTTTTTTACAAGCTGTTTACTGAATTCCTTGTTTACGTTTGAACCATTTTTCTAAATCTAATAATTTCCCAATTATTTCATAAATTACGTTCTGCACCCCTAACTTCGAAGACTTTTTTCACCTCTTCCACATGGATTTTTCTACGTAAAAAAATACCTGACAAATATTCTTTTTTTATACTACGTTATACCTAAGTTTTATCAAAATTGGTGATTTGGAACATTTCCTTATTAGAACCTACCTTATTCGGTGAAGTATTTACTTACAAATCTGTACAATCACAATGTCGCCAATTTGTTGAAAATTAGAAAATTTATTTCTCAATTGTAACATTAAATTAAATATCCTACCAACCTATGCAATCGCTATCATCACTTTAAATCGCTAATTTAATTATGTCGTCAATTGTTTCAATTATTCGACAAGTCCCACTCACAGACACAAAATTAGAAAACTTACTTCCTCAGTTGCAACGATAAATAAAATATTCACAGTGTAAATAATAATTACGCTACGATTAAAAATACTAAAATCATCTCCACTTGTACCAATACTTCACATCCAATTTTCTCTCTGCGCAAACATCTGAAAGAGGTAATATACCGGTACAATATCTAAACGAGGCAAAGTTCGATGTAATTGCAACTTCACCCTGACGAAGCCGGGATCTTGTAAACATGCACTTAGTCAAACTGTACACTTCCGAGTTCGAACTATCCGAGTGGAAAGCAACTTTTCCCTTAATCTTCGATCCAAACGGATTTCGATAGCACCGTAGCCGTGTATTTAAATACATCTTGTTTCTCCGAAATTTCGTAAAAGCTACCGGAACTCGGCGAATTCTCAAGACACGACGGAACCGTTTTTCTCGTTTATCATATCCATCGGATGCAAGGCGCGAATTGTACACCGGTTTTTGCCGAAAGTTGGCCGCATAAATTGTAGTTGTTGTTCAAACGATCAACGCATTGGCGAAGTTCGATTTTAGCCGGCGCATACATTACCGGGACACTTGCAAATTTCGTGCGTAAACCGGAAGCCGGTGTTATACGACGGAGAAAAATGGGGTTTGCGAAACGGCGCGCTAATACTGTCGCGACATCGATTCCCGAAAGGAAGTTACGGCTGTTGTAAACTTCTTCGAAATCGGGGGCCGATGTAAAATTGAAATTGAAGTATAAATTTCCGGATTCGAAAAACACAGATATCTTTTAAATCGCAAGTTTATGAACTCTACTTTTGTTCCTCTTCCGTGCACAGTGCAATAAAAATTTCATATTTATTCCAGCTATTGACTTCTCCGTGCGACACATTTGTACTCGTTGGTCGCCGGAATGTGTTTTCGAAATTTTTTACGAGTTTCGAAGAATTAAGAGGAAAGTTTTCGTAAGTTTTGACGTACGTTTTTGTTTAAATGGTGCGTGTGTTATTGAAAAATGTTATTTCGAAGTTGTGCGAGGTTTGCAACGTGGAAATGTAATTTTAATAGAAAGATTAGCAGACGATAAATTTATTTGATGTTTGATGTTTCAATATCGAAATGGAAAGATTGCAAAAGGCAGAGAATTTATTGTATGTTACGTACGCGTTCTACCCGAAACGTACGGCGCCGAATGTTTAGTCTAACACGCACCCCCCCGATAGTCGCCAAGCAAAGGGATGAGCTCACATTCCATTCCCACGGAAATCTGACGTTCCCCAAAAATCTTAGTTTTCGGTGTATAAAAGGGCAGGATTTTCGACGATCGGGGGCAGTCTCTAATTCAGATTTTGAACATAACGTTACTCTGTCCGTCAGAGTATTGATACGAGCAAGATCGGGTTCCAGTCCCCTTCGAGCAATAAAACGTCGCGTAAGTGTCAATCAAAATAGTACTGTATACGACTCCTCCGCGCTCTCACCGCGTAAAGTCGAGAAGGGAGATTCTTGCCGAGTCAAGAATCGACTAACGTTAAACTTTGTAATCATAATAGAATATAGGAATATAGAGTACTACTCGTGTCTATATTCAATCAAACCCATCCTGAGTAGTATAGTAACGTACCAGCTAACCCCACGACAGATATACCTTTACCGCTTGAGGTATATCAACGACTACGACTCGCGAATACCAAACACCACAATATCCGGTGGCACATAGCGTTGACTATACGCTAGGGGTCCATCTCCTTCGGCTACCTTCGTTAACCATACGTTGGCACGTCCGAGCCCTCCTATCGACACCCACGTCTACCGCGAATCGGGAAACACGCGCTTTTATATCAGGACCAAAACCCGAAGGACGTCGCAAGGCTGGTGAAACCGGTCGAAATCCGCGAGCACCTGAAAACCTGCCGACGACCGTTCGGAACGCGAGCCGTAAAACCTTTAATAAAAAGGTGACAGCGGTGGAACAAGCCGTGCACACACCCTTTTTATAACATGTACGTTTACAAAAACTTCGAGTTGCTTGAACTTTTATGTGAAATTGGAAGCATTGAAGGGAGAAAAATTTGTTAAAGTCCATGTTTATTTCTAAAGCCGTACAAATTGAATGCTTTCTTACTCGATCAATTTTTTCCTTACTTAATCAGTTTGAGTATTTCATTTTTAAAGTTTAATTAAACAGTTGCATTTTCAATTTAAATATCTTGGAATATTTGGTTAAAATCAGTGTAATCATTTTATTCAGTATTAATTTCCATTGTTTCAGAAACATTGACTGTAAATGCCATTTATTTTAGAGTGTTCGACAAGTACAGTTTTCATTTTTCATCAAATTCTGTACTTCTGCTTCTTTCGAGTTACGTGTAACGTGAATAACGATAGAAGCAAATATTTATTCTTATCTTTTTATCTGCGAGACGACGAAAAGGATTTATTCCCTTCATGAGTGTACATTCGTTTAAAATTTCTTTCTATACTTGGTCTATGGTTGTCGTTCAAAAGGTATCAATACGGAATAAATACATATATTAACAGCTAAATCGGGGAAAAAATGGGAGAGTAAACTGTCAGCAATTTTGATGCATTGGATTTATCAAGGGAATTAAAATGGATAGTACTTGGCGATAAAATTTCATTTATAAAACTGAAATGGGTACGTATTCTGAAACTTTCGGACCGTATAAAATTTCTACGATCGAAAATACTGATTTTAATCAGCACTTGAAATCGGTCAGTTTAAAATTCAGATGGAATTTTTGTGTACGTACAAAGAGATCGCTATTCCGATGAAATTTTTCAAGATTCCTGCGCGTTTTATTCATTCTTCTGTCTACAAAACTTTCGTTATAAAAATATGTTCACAAATAAAATATCAACGAATAAAAATCACATTAAACAAATGAAAAATTACAGCAACACGTGGAGTGTTTCGATAAAACGGAACGTGATAACACCAAGGCGAAAATATGCGCTGCCAGCAAACAGTATCTTCCATCGTTACCATTTACACGAACTCAATCAATTCCCTAAATAGCAATAACAATCAATAAACCGGAACGCGCATGGAAGAATAAAATAACCCGGCTACGGTTTCAATATCCATTCTACGATCGGAACAGAATTGGCCAGGAGTTTCGCTGTTTTTAAATTACCATCCATGTTAAGGGCCGCGTGTATACACGTACCTACACTCCAGTGCGAACGTATTAGGACACTTACCGAATGTGAAGCATACTGAAAATCTACTGAAATCTGCTGAAAGTTGTTGGATTCTATTGAAATGTTCTGTATTCTTCTAATGTGCTGAAATTTTTTGGAACCTTTGGAAATTTACTGAAATCGACTGAATTTTGCTGAAATCTGTTGAAATCTACCAAAATCTACTGAAATCTGCTGAAAGTTGTTGGATTCTATTAAATTGTTCTGTATTCTTTTAATATCTGCTGAAATTTTTTGGAACCTATGGAAATCTGTTAGAATCGACTGAATTTTGCTGAAATCTATTAAAATCTGCTAAAGTCTACTGAATTCTGCTGAAAGTTGTTGAATTCTATTAAAACCTTCTGTATTCTTCTAATATCTGTCAACATTTTTTGGAACTCACAGAAACCTAAAATGAACTGAATTTTGCTGAAATCTATTAAAATCTACCAAGCTCTACTAAAGTCTACTGAAATCGGTTGCAAGTCGTTGGATTCTATTAAAATCTTCTGTATTCTTCTAATATCCGTTGAAATTTTTTGGAACCTTTGGAAATTTACTGAAATCGACTGAATTTTGCCGGAATCTACTAAATTCTACTAAAATCTACTGAAACTACTTATTGAATATGAAAGAAACTCTTCGTAAAATTACTTGACAAAGAAAAGTCATCGCAAAATTATTAAGATCCCAAAAGCAAAGTATTTTATATAGACTCTCGAATTATAACGAATACATGTGTGTATTGTCACTAATATAAGACACTAACATTAACGGACAAACGTAACTTAAATCATCCAATACTTTCCACCCGAACAGAACGGGTGTCCCGGTACTTATGCACGGCAATGTGTACGTACGCTCGCATTCCTTGCCTCCTCCATTCCCGCTTTAATTACTAATCACCCTCGAACAGCACGCGAGGGCAATGAAATCGGAAGACACTTTAGCGAGGCGCGAGTTTACAAATTTACCGGTGCACTTAAACCGTTGAAACGTAGCCTCGCCCTCCCCTGCCCCCGTGTCGACCATTAAATTCACGAAGAAACGACGGAACGAAAGTTGAACAAGTTCGAGAGGCCATCGGTTATCGGCCGGTTGGATCGAGAAGTTGCATAGGATGGTAGGGGGTTGTTTTCTCGCAACGTGGCCGGCAACGGTTACACCCAATGACGCCCGCGTTAGATGTACGAAACGCGTTACTGGGCCACGGGTAAGAAATCGATAAAGCTCCCACCCCACTCGCCTACCAACCCCTTTGCAACAACTTTCCAAGCTCCAACGGTCCGGAGAAGCTGCTTCTTAGCCGCGCCCTCCCTCGATTCACTCGATTGCTTACGAAAATACTTGATCTCTGTTGCTTTGACTCACCCCTCCCCCACAATCTTCCATTCAATGCTGGAAGTGGGGAGGGGAACAGTAGTGGC
>NW_017100195.1:2198234-2207467 GCF_001263275.1 Habropoda laboriosa | reverse complement strand
AAGAAAGAGGTGATGCATGGTTGCTCGAAGGAGCGAGATCGTCCTCGCTGTGGTCTTCCACGTGAAGCTGAGTTCAGACGACGAACAAAGGAACGTTTAACGCAAATTGTCGCGGGAATTAACTTTGGTGAAGTAAGTACGGTCGGAAAAAATTGAAGCATTAACGCTAGCACGTTGTTCCATTCGACTGTACACTTGAGGTCCTCGGGTCTTTTTTGACCCAAGACCTTGTGTGTAACAATGTTCGTTACCAGCACGCCGTACGAATGTAGGTAATACACTTTTTATGTAGTGCTAAGGGAAGAAAAATTCGACGATAGCAAAAGTTATTAGAGAAATGAGATGGCGGTGGGTCCAAAAAGACCCGGAGCAGCACCGATTGATGCAGTAACACCAAATATCGAACGCGGTATTTTTCGTTTTTCGATTAGAATTGAATCGAAGCTAAGACATAGTTTATGCGACCCTGACTGAGATTCCCTGTCCTTATCTTCACAGGTTTCTGTCGATATGCTCGAACGTATAAAGTTTGGCGCCTGACCGATTTTACGACCGCGCGATATTTCTTCTACCGACTATACCATTTCTGTAGAGCGCCGATAAACGTTTGCAACTTACAATAGCGAAACCGGGGACGCGTTTGTTATTGTATTTTGAAACTTTTCGAGAGGGTACGAGACATTTCGAGTATTTATAGGTGAAAAGGAAAAGGCAGGGGAAATTTATTACGGATTTGAAAATCATTGTTCTGATCGTTCAATGCCTAAATCGGAGGACAGCTTTTATCTTAATAGCAAAGTTTCAAAATTTTTCAAACGAAGTGCACTAAATATTTTATTCCTACATTTTCGCTATTGTTCACATTTATTTAACATTGCATTAACACGCAAATATTTAAAAAGAAGTAATTTCGATGATAAATAATATTATCTATATGTTGACTATTTTTTGATAGATTGTCAAAATCATTAGTGTGCGTTTTTCTTCGATGATCATGGAAAGATTAATTTCTAAGATATATTTCTATCACATTAACAACACCAGAAGCGCTTCGAATCTGTAAGTTAGGCAATATATCCTGCATGTAATCGCTGGATCTCTCCGATACACGTGCTTCACCTTCCCTCTGTTCCTCCGATGGTTCACATCATTAAGGGGGAAATCTTACCCGTTAAATCGCGTGTAAATCACACAAGGGGAGCACGCGCGAAATAAAAAACGTGTGAATTCGAATTGTAAATTCGAGATTGAAAATATAAGGTACGATTTAGGTGGACGTTCGATCGCCACGAGGGAAACCGTGGTTGAATGGAGACTAATGGATCTCATCGATCTTTCCTTCCTTCCTTCTCCCAACTTTCTCACCCCTTGCGCTCTTCACACTCCTCTCGCCCGGCACTCGCGACAGCCACCTGAAAAGAACGAACTCGAAAACCTGATTGCCGCGCTTTTCGCTTAAGTGGAATTGTTTGCGACAATGATGTAATCGAGTATCCAATCGGACGAAGATTGCTTCTCCGGACGAAGGGAACAGCAAAAAAATCGGACGAGGTGCGAACGAATTTTTTCCCCGCTTGTCTTGTTAGCTTCGCCCTAAGGACGACGCGATCGGCTGTGAAGTTTTCCGCGTTCGCACCGGCCGAGAAATGGTTTTTACGTTTTTCATTCAACCGTGTTCAGAAATAGAGGTAGAAACGTGATATCGGAGGGAAAATGGTGGATGTTCGTTCTCGATGTTCAGCGAGAAATAGACATTAAATTAACTTGAATAATTTCACGATTTCGCGAGTTCGTGATTCTTTCGAGAAACGTTTCAGCATTATCCTATTTAAACAGTCGGAACGTTGAATTTCTGGACGTTTTAGCAATAAAGTAGATAGTATTGAATGATAAAATGAAAATTATTTCGGTAATGTTCGAGCATTTTAGATGCATAATTAATTGACGGAAGATGTTCTGGAAACGGATACTGAAGGTACAGTGACTCCCGCTAATACTCAGACTCTCTTCAGAACGGTGTAACATTTTTAAAATTGAATTTAACGACCTGAGTTTTTTTGAGAAATTAGAAGGATTAGTATACTAGATGACGTGTGCAAAAAATTTGGAAAGATTGCAATTTGTGGAAATCACGAAGAAAATTGTAAAGGTCACTATTTACAACTTTTCTATCTGAGCTTGTAACGACAATTTGAAACATACGTTTTGTAGATCTGTGTCAATTAATTGTTGAAACATGCTGAAAATTTCGTCGAAATCGAAACAGTTGTGGCGGGTACGTCGTCGTCAACAAACTCTTACCGAACCTCGTTCTATTCTTCCACGCGAACTTTCTCGTTTCCAACTCCTTCAGATTTTAGTTTCCGTTCTTTTGTCTCTCCCCGGGTTAAGCTCACAATATAAAAACCCAGTACGCCTACACCTCTAGACAGTTTGTTCCTTTACGGACCATCGCGACGTACCCACCGAACCGCTGCCGCCGGGACAATCAACAGCGTAAACGATTGTATATTCTGGACAAATTGTACGCCTATGCGACCATACACTTATACTTTAATAATTGAGGTGAAAACAGTGTAACGACGTTCCTCACCCACCTCATAGTGTCCGAATATTAGCAGGAGACACTGTATATGTATGTATATACACTACCGGCCAAAAGTTTGGAATCACCTCCCACTTTTCGTCAAAATTTTCAAAGCTGTTCCGTACCGAACATTTTTTTTGTTTATTTTCGCATCGAGCCTTTCTCCTTTTATTTTTATAGCTTAAGGAAATTGTAAGACGGGCCTGAAGAATCCGCGACCCATAGGATTAGCCGGGGCCGTTATTAAGCGCGTACCCTCGGTAATTTCACCACCAGAACTCAGTTTATTAACCATTGTCCCGATTTTCCAATTACTGAACTAGTGTCTTCCTTCTCTCATGTCCTATCTCCTTTTTTTCGGAATTCCCCAAAACCCCGACACCTCATCCTTCTACCACCACCTTCTACCACCACTTCCCACCACCACACCCTACGACCAATACTTAATGTTCTTATTTCTCCCATTTTTCACTTCCAAAATTAAACTCCGCCCTCAGTAGCTGAGATGCGTGACTTCCTCTGAATTTCGAATCAGTATCATTCTGAACGTTAAACAACCAAGTATTGAGTCAGTCCGAGCGCTGAACGCATAATCAAGTCGTTTATATTATAACGTTGGAGAAAGGGTATTCCGGGATCGCTTCAGACCTCGTTAGAAAACAGTCCGATTTTTCTCTCGTGATCCAAGTTTGAAACATAACTCAAACCGACGCGAGTACACGGCAAAGTCGTTGACTTTTTTCTGGAAATTTTTGGGTAAATCGCAATGCTCGGTGATTCCAAACTTTTGGCTGCTAGTGTATGTTTCGTGAAAGTACGGTATATTGAAATAGTATTAAACTGATATTTCACGTGATACAGCAAATATGATGAATACACACGCACAAGTATAGAATTAAATCGTGGTAAACAACAGTAATTTATTTGAATTCACTTGAATTAATTTATACAGAGAGATGCACTGGATGAGCAGAAACAGGATAAACTAATTATACTAATTATATGGAATTCGAAAGTTTGATCTCGTTTAATCAATTTGCTGTGATGGAAAGTATGTTCCTTGAAAGGAAACCTCAAATGTAATAACAATGTTCAAACACGAAGCTAAATTTGTCTAAAGAAAATTGAATCATTGACAGATTACAAATTTGTCTAAAGAAAATTAAATCACTGACTAATTACAACTATGATTTTAACACTATTTTACCTTCGATATGTATTTTAAATCGGAATTTACGTAGCTATACGGTGACATGTATCATTAACACGGAGAATACTCGAGGGTAAAGAGAAATTTTTAACCACTGGTCTTGGCATTTCACGGAAGAGTTTAATCGTGCGGTTTCAGCCCATGAGAGGCAGTTCAGGTTGTTTCATGCGTTTAAAGTTCGTTTGAAACGATACGTATTTAATGACCATTCCTTTTTACGTGAATCCAAGGAAATGTAGGTTGACTGTATCCTTCTGTGCTCTCCTCGCGAGATTAACATTTGATATATTTTTTCCAAGATTATTGCTGAAGAAGTATGAGTTTTCCTAGCAATTACGGCATGAAAAGGTATTGAGACAATATTATAACAGAGAATAAGTCAATTAATCGTTAAAAATTTGTTTAATGAAACTGTAATTAATTACAAAATTTTTTAAGTATAATTAATTAGAAATCAAATGAAAATTAAATTAGAAATTTATCAATTAATTAAAATATTCGATTAATTCTTTTCTTCCTTTAGTTTTCTTTCGATCCTGTTTTATAAATGTTACGATTGTCTTCTTCAAAGAAACTTTCGATTTTAAAGAATGACCTTTTTGCAGAATATTTTGACATATTGACAAATTTTCCAGCATTCACGTTGTTCTTTATTTTTCTTATATATGTTCGTAGAATGTAAAGTTCGCTGTTCTATTAAGGTGTATGTACCTTCGATTGTTCTAATTATAGTACCGTCAATAGTTTCTTCATATATTATAATAACGCGAAATAGGCAGACATTTCTTGGAAATTACTTCTGTCATAACTTTAGACTTTGCTACAGTATTAAATATTCAGACCTTAACCGAATTTATACCTAACACTTCGTATCGTTAAATATCTGCACCTATCGTACAACAATTTTGAAAATGGAAAAATAAATAGAGCCTAAAGTTAAACAAAATACTCTGGAAATCATCTTAGTTCTTACATTAAAACAATCTATTATTTAAGGCTAGAAAGACTAGCCGGTTTTCTGCATGCTTCCACGCAAATCTAATTTTTCAATCACGTTTTAGTTACATAAAAATTCACTTTGGGAAAGTTACCAATGGGTCATTTTCGACCCAGGCGACCCTTCCACCGTAAAATCCACAAAAATCAGATTTCTAACTTTAACACTAGACAGCTTTCCTGCACCAGGAACATCTACGAAACACTCGTCAAAGAACCATCTAGCAAACTTTCATCCCCGCAATCCATCACTCGATCGCGACAGAAGACTTAAGCAGCAGAAAGAAGAAGAAAAAAAGCAAAATACAATTAGATATGCTAAACACTTGAAGCGGACACTCGTTAGGGATTAGCGGTTGCTCGTAAATTGGTCCAGCCTGGCAAGAAGACGAGTTCCCTAGATAAGATGAGCGCAGCGAATGATTTATAGTCTCTGTAGAAACGCTTGTTCAACTATGAGTCCTAAGGACTAATGCCCGGATACACGTGCTCGAATCTCGCGACTCACCACCACGTGAAGATGAGAGCTTCCGGAATAAAGGGAGGGGGAAAAAATAGAGAAAATGAGGCCATCCAGCGAGAAAGGAAACCGGGTTCCTGACTTAATTTCCTTCCTGTTTTCCGTAGAAATAAATCTCCGGTGATAAATCCGCGGTAATAAATCGCGCGGGAAAAATAGTGTCACGTTGCCGCGCGGCCCAAGTATATCACGTCCTCGCTTACGAGCCGTGCACCTGTGTGTTCATACGTGGCACGTATGTATGTATACATATACGGCCCATGCAGCCAACTACTCGATTCGATCGCCTTTGCCATTTGCATGAGCAAAACTGTTTTCGGATAAAATCTCGCTGGACCGGTGCTGTCTCTACGTAAAATCTCGCCGTGACTGGATCTTGTTCCTGCAACGAGGCGGGCTCCCCGGGTAAAGTTATTACTGCGCGTCCTGTTCTGCTTTCTTTTTTTTTTTTTTTGATTTGTTTGTTTGTTTCAGCTTGAATCGTTTTACGGATTGTAGTTTCGGCTGATGTAGACCGGATATTGGGGAATTTTGAGGTTTGCTCGGAGGTTCCGGGGAGTTGCGAGTGCTTCAGCTGTGGTTTGTAGAATATTAAGGGTGAATTTGCTTCGTGTTAGAGTAATGATGATAATTTTATTGCGTATGTAGAAATAAAACTTGCTACAACGTAAAATCGTGACTTCTTGTATCACTTAGGTTAATTAATGCTGGAGTGGACTGCATATTGGGGAATTTTCAGGTTTGCTTGGAGTTGATGGTCGTGTTTCAGCTGTTACGGAAAAATACTGACGGACCCAACGGGAATCGAACCCCGGACACCTTCGGCTTTGAGCGCTACGCCAATCACTCCCTCTCTATTCTCCCTTGTCTGTTTCCTATTTGGGTATGGAGGCCCCGATACTACACCCGGCCATACTGAACTGACATTCGCCCTCGAATGATCTAAGTTCAACAACTCAACACTTTCGGGTACACTCCCCCAACGCAATGGCACAACAGCCGAAACAACTCATTTTTGGAAGACGTGCAACCCTTGAGATGTTTTTCATCGCAAAACTCCTGGCTTCGTGCAGCCGTAGATGCCTCCCTATCCCGGACGAGCCCCCATTTGTAGGAACCTAGGGAAAAATATCGAGGGACCCAACGGGAATCGAACCCGGGACCTTCGCTTAGCAAGCCGAGGCTTTGCGCGCTACGCCAACCACTCCCTCTCTATTCTCCCGTGCCGGTTCCCTATTTTTTGGGTATGGAGGCCCCCGATACTACACACTCGGCCTTCCTGAAGTGACATTCGCCCTCGAATTTCCTCAGTGCAACACAACTCAACTCAACACTTTTGGGTACACTCCCCCACACAGTGGGCACTTCTCAGACATTCGCCCTCGAATTTCCTCAGTGCAACACAACTCAACTCAACACTTTTGGGTACAGTCCCCCACACAGTGGGCACTTCTCTGCCGAAACTCTGTTTCTCAACTCTTTTTGGGAGACGTGCAAATCCTCTCACATGTTTTCATCTCACAGCGCCTGGCTTCGTGCAGCCGTAAATGCCTCCCCATCCCGGACGAGCACCCATTTGTAGGAACCTAGGGAAAAATATTGAGGGACCCAACGGGAATCGATCCCGGGACCTTCGCTTAGCAAGCCGAGGCTTTGCGTGCTACGCCAACTACTCCCTCTCTATTTTCTCTTGTCGGTTTCCTATTTGGCTATAGAGGCCCCCATACTACAATATTAAGGGTGAGTTTGTTTCGTGTTACAGTAATAATGATAATTTTATTGCGTATGTAGAAATAAAACTTGCTACAACGTAAAATCGTGACTTCTTGTGTCACTTAGGTTAATTAATGCTGGAGTAGACTGGATATTGGGGAATTTGCAGGTTTCATGGAGGTTTCAGGGGTTGCTCGTGATTTAGTCGTCGTTTGTAGGATATTAAGTTTGAATTTGCTTCGTGTTAAATTAATAATAATAATTTTATTGCGTATAAATGAAAGAAATGGTAAGAATGAAAAGTATAATATTCATGGTCAATTGTGACCACGTGTATCGTTAAGGTTAATCATTATTTGAACAACGTCAGTTTTATTTCTGCATTGCGTTTATGCAGTAATATGTGTTCGAAAATAATCGAAACCGAGATCGCTTAAATATGATTAAAACCGAAGTTAAATTGTCTCTTATTCCATTTACCCCAGAGTGCAAGAGGCAAATCGAGATATCGGAGATGCGAAGCAAAATGGGAATTGGTTAATACTGTAGTATGTACGAGGTAGCAGGGGTATGATATTTAAGACTGAAGATAGCGTTTCCTATTACGAGGGAAAACAAGAAAATATTTTCTACGCTAGTAAAATACACTGTGGAATATTTATGTTGGAAAATATTCGAGAATTCGAAATTTCCAATTATATCAGCAAGGATGTTATTCTATTAAATTGCATTAATCGTTGAAAAATCATTTTACCCTTATAGAATACATACTTGTATATTTTTTCTACACCGCGAGATATTTTTAGAAAATATTGCCTCCTATGTTTTTCTTTCGTAGTGTTCATATTGTATTTGTTCGGAAATATTGTAAATATGAAGTTCTCTTTCACATATGAAATTGAGTTCTCTTCGCGAAACATCGCCAATGTGGTGACTTTTGTTTGAAATAAGATCACAAGTTTATGGGGTTTAAGAGGTAAATAGGGAGGAAAGTCTAGGAAGGACTTCGAAGTTGATGCTGCTTATCGACCCCTTCGATCTCGTTAACATCAAAATTTTACTTCTGTTCCTGTAATAATGTCCACGTACATTTGGAACTTCCATAAAGTATTTTAATAAATTAGATAAAACTGGTAAACTATGCTCGAACGTGGCTTATCAGAGGTATTCTCTCCTTGAAAATTGCTGCAATGCTGGAAAAACAACATCTCGACTTTTTCGATGCAAATGTTGACAATTTTAATTACATTTGGTCGAACGTAAGAACACGAAGCACTGTTAAAGAAATTTGCTATTTGCTATTATAAATAATGTCTACTTTTAGGCAAAATTAAAACATACCTCTATTTTCGTTTCCATTTTTGATATTCATGCATCAATGTCTAGAAATGAAATTGAATTCGTAACAACAATGTATTTTGTCTTTCTGAATGTGTCTATCAATCTGGCAGGCCATATTTTCCTTTATTTCACGCTTTTACGAAACACTCACTCCCCCACGTGTTCTCTCCCGCCTTTCGTTCGTTGTTTCTATACTCGGTTGTTACGTCCAAACTCGTATACTCTAATCATTCGCAAGAGAACCGTAGTAGCTGTTACGTGGCAACTTCAGTGAAACTTCGTAAATAACTGAAAGAAAGGAAAATATTTCGCTACGTTCAAATGCTTTCACGAATATTTCGTGTGCTGGTATGACAAATATTTTCACAGTGTCGCTTGTAGTTAAAATAATATTATAGCAATGGGACAGTGTCCTAAAATTTCGCCAGAGAGGGAAATTTACATATGTGATTATTGTAGAAGTAAATAAATTGCGACCGTGTTGTACTCCACACTTGCATGTCATTAAAACTTTTTTTTACTAACCCTTTAACGCAATTTCATAACTTATTTCTCTCGAAAGCAACACCGTCTCGTATTACTACCCGAATTTCTACATGTCCAATTTTGCTTTAATTTAGAAAAAGTGAAAGAATCAGAAGTTTCTGTCGATTTCTTTCTCAAAACACAGAAATGCCCATCGTGTTCAGGAGGGAACTAGTTGTTTTAACCAGTATTAAAATATGACACTGTGGCGACCGCCACGGGGGCCTACGTACCTAGGCCTGGCGATTCTTGGCCCTACGTACCTAGGCCTGGCGATTCTTGGCCCTACGTACCTAGGCCTGGCGATTCTTGGCCCTACGTACCTAGGCCTGGCGATTCTT
>NW_017100195.1:2182827-2198214 GCF_001263275.1 Habropoda laboriosa | reverse complement strand
AAAAGTAAAGAATTATTTGCTAAATAATCAGGCTTCACGAACATTGTGGGAGCCAACACTAATGCTGCAAATGGGTTAATAAAAAGAAAGAAAATAATCGGTGAAGTATGATTGAAAATATCAATACGATATATGCAACTCTCCTATACATCTCTATTTTACATTTACCAGCATTGCCGTCATAGTCGATCACGTTCCCGTGAAATTAGCAGAGGCGTCGTGAAATTGAAGTGATAGAATTTGTAACACACCCTCTATGGCAGGAATTTGCTTGGAATTTGTGGTATTGGGCGAACCTTCCCTGAGTCGCGTGTCGAGAACGCAAAATTCGATCCTCCAGGCCATTTTGACGCACAATACGGCTTCTCCTCCGCAGCTGCCCGCGACGTGCAGTAACGTTTTCAACGGAGAATTACCGTGAATCCCGGAATCCGCGAAATTCCATCCGTTCACAGTTCTGCGGGATCATCGCATCTCGATATTTCTCCACGAATTTTTCGCTTCGAACCCACGTTATATTACACTTGAGATACGGCTTCAGTTTGTTATTACAAATTGCTGCTGCAATTGGGAAATTTACGCTGGAAAAATTCGACGTTTCTCCTCTCAGCTGTGCAAGTGGAATATTTATTTAGGTATTTATGCAAATTGAAGATTCTGCCAGGGGAACAGCGAGATAATTGAAGCAGAATTTTTGTCGCTGTGAAAAAGCAGAGCTGGGTAAAATTTAGAGAAAAAATATTTGAAATATTATCGTAATTGGTGGCGCGGTTCGTATGAAATGCTATTTTAAGCAGGAAACGAAATTTTGGTAAATGAAATATTTTTACCGCAAGAACCAAAAATATGTCGAGGTTTCTAGTTATTAATTATTCTAATTTGGACATTTGGTTGTTTACGTTTTAACGAGACATATTATCGACAACATAATTGCACATTTTCAAGAAAGAAAGAACAAATTTCGCAGGCAAACACAAAGGTAATTATAATTTAATAGAAAGTTATTCGGATTAATTAATGTAACGTAGAACAACGCAGTTAGGGAAAACACAATTTCACGCTTTTTTCTACTTTTTCATGTTTTCATTTATGTTTCACAATTCTAGTTTAATTTTTTTAATTAAGGTGCCCGGTAAAATAACAACACAATTTATGAACAGTACACGCAAGGAAAGCTAAACACACTAATTCGTAACGTATCACACGCCCGGAAGTTCCTACTGGAGTAATGAATTATCTCGGTTCAGGTGCTCCACAATTTATTTCCGGATTTCAGGCGAAAAATAGTCTGTGTGTTATTGTGCAATTAGAAGTTTCTCACATGTAAAACTAATAGATTTACGTGTTTCAGTCGAAAGCAAATTTTAGTTACCTCCAAGTATTGTTAATTTGCAAATTTTCAAATTTAAAAAATTTTCCATTCTATTGGGAATATAAAGTTTGTCAATTGCTAGTTGATTTTTAAACTGAAACTGCTACGAGTAATAAAAATTCAACAGGAACAATACTACCGTTTGCTATTCAATATTTAACAAGATTTCAACAATTAATTTCCATTTAAATCCCTTCACAATTTTCAATAATACACGATTGACCTTTTCACTGCTGTTGGAGCCTCCAAAAATGTGCTCGTACTGTCTGTTCGATTGTCCTTGTCCGGTCGCGCAGCCCACCGGCCAGTAATGAGCCATAAACTAATAAACAGTCCTTTCCCGCCGTCTTCCTAGCCCCTAACAAATTCCTTCCCTACCATAAAACAGTTCACGTCGCATCCTGGTCATGTTTCCTATCCCTTTCCCCTTTCCGGGTTTTTCCCATATTATTTAAACTTTTGCCCACCACCTTCACCCTCACGTTCTCCTTCCACTAGTTTCCTAATATCCAATCACACCTCCGCATTTTTCGAGACCTTCTTTTCCACCACCTTCAACGTCCAACCAATCAGAACATACACCGACCCAATATATACCCACGCACCACCACAAAATAACAGTTCAAAATACACCCTTCATGAGAACAAGTAAAAACCAAAAGACACATCGAAAGTATCATTCCTTACCTCCGGAAACGTTCGTAAGGAAAAAACACTGTACGATACGCGGTGTCGAAACATCGGAGTGAAGAGTTACGATCTTCATGAACGCGCCGTATTTAGTAAAATAGATCGCGTTGCATCGCGAACTCGTGCAAAAACACTGTCTTTGGCACATTTTCACCTCAAGTTAATTCTTCTTCCACATGAATGTTTAAAACGAATTTTAATACGATAATATAATAAATTTTTATTTAAAAATTTTAAAACGTCAAAATGAATAATTTTGCGGCCACGACCGAACATTCCTTTCCCGTTATACCATCAGTCCCAGTCCACCCTGTACATCAAATGAAGAAGTGCCAGCACCCAGCAACATCACAGTAATTTCTGTCAACTTCAAAAGACCATTCATCCTCATAAACAACGTCATAAACGACGAATGTCGAACAAGAAGCCGGCTGAAAGGACGGTTTGATTAAACGCAGTCTATACGCCGGTGAATTGATCCGAGCTTCTCGTTCACCTGTCGTTTATTTATTCAGCTGGAGAACCGCGCGACAAAGATTGTCAACGGTTCGTTGCGTTTCTAGCGAATATTCCGCGGATGCGCCATCAATCTCCTTCGGTATCCACTTTCGTAAGTTCGAAAGCACGGTCCCCGCCCCCCGTATGTTCGTTTCCCGTTGGCGTTCGACTCTTCTGAAGCGGGAACCGGGTCGTGCAACTCCAAACTTGACGACTCATCTTGCCGCATAATGGCGCCTAATTACCGGCGCATTGATCCAATGAATTAGGACACTGTAAAAGTGTCAACGGCGCGCTGCTGTAAAGCCACGGAAGCGTCTCCCCGAGCAAACTTGATGGGTGGAAATGGAGGGATGGGCGAGAGAAATCGACGCCGGTTACCGGCACCCCTTACGAGCAAACTTTTTAACGGGACCAATCTGGAATTTTAAACGATCCCACGGAATCGCTCGAAAGGACTCGACTGGTGAGATTTATGACCACTGCACTGACCTCAGATCCCCTTCCTAACTCTCCCCCGGATCATTCGGCGCGATCCTCCGGAATATTCGCGAACAGAGAAAAATGTGCTGCCTGGAAAGGGAAAAAGTGGAGTGAACAAAGGGGCGAAGAGAAGGAAGGATGGCGCGAGTCGGGGTAAGAAGAGAGCGAAGAGAAATATAAAAGAAATAAAGGGAAAAGGATGAAGGAATAGGGAAGCAAAGAAAGAAAAGCGAGATTGACTTCGAAAGACCCTCCCCGTTGCCATTGTTAACTCCTTACCAGTAAAGGGCGCATGCACTTACGTTTGTCTATCAATGAAATCCATTGATGAGCTCTCCTCCGGCCAGGTTTTTTGTCGAGCTACCCGATTGTGGAGGGAACCGGTGCGACGAACTATTCGTCTCTGTCTTTGGAAATTAAATTGAGAAGAAAGGACAGAACTTGTTTACCCCCGGTATGTTTTTGTCAGGAAGGGACGAGCACTCGGATGTATTAAAACGGAAGCTTTAAGAAGTGACTCGAACCATCCGTGTACTACTCTTCGTGTCCTTTTCCCGCTGGTCTTTCTGTTTGTCAACACACCTATTTTTCCGATAGCTTTTTATTAATTTATCTAACCGGTGGGCAACGTAAAATAGGCTACGTAATTACCTTCTGTAGCTACGGTGACACGAGAAAGTTTCAAAGGGTGAACCAGATGAAAGAGACACTTTTTTGGTGGAAGAAAGTTTCACATTTGATTCAAAATTTTAGTTCAAGATTATACTATTGCGAATGTTTAAATGCACAACAATTTCTGCTACAACGTACAGTAGAAAAATATATATACGTTCGTGTAAAAAAGCATAGGTGTCCTTGAAAGAAAATAGAAACAAATGACGTTTGTAAAAAAAATTTTATTATTACAATATTATTATTCTCAAAAGTATTGAAAGGACACGCAAAAGTTGCAAAAAGAAGATTTTAGAAGCAAAGGGAGATATTACCCGCAAAAATATTAAAAGGACACGCAAAAGTTGCAGAAAGTAGAGATTTCAGTAGCAAAGGGAGATCAGCGAAGAACCAAAGAGGAATCTGTTCACGTTGAAGATGAAAATTTCGACGAATAAGTATCATGAGACGCAATTTCATGAACATTTCGAAGCAAATAAAAGGGAGCTTCTACGAAGCTCCTATTGATACCGAACCACAGAGACATTCACATTCTAATCGAGAAAATAACCGCGTAGAGCCACGCATACTATCGTCTAGGTAGGATTCCTGGAAGGAACGACCATCCACCGGGGGAAATAGAGAGTCCCCGAAGGAAAGCTGTTTCGATATATCCGTTTTCAACGCTAAGAAGCTTCGAAGAAGATGTTCGATCTCAGGACCAATATTGGCAACGGCTTTTCTATGGTCGTGTACGAGCTTCTATTAGGGTCCCTGACGTAGTGGAAAATTATTCCCCGTAATTTCACTCCTTTCCCCCATTCGAACTTAGGTATTTCTTCGTGCTGAATCGCGAAGTACTTGCTGAAAAATATCACATCTCTCTGTCAATTCGTAATAAAGCGAGTTTTTTCGAATTTTCGACGGAGGAGATTTTCAAGCTTTACAGTGGTCGTGGAAAATCTTCGAAATTTCGATAACTTCGAATTGAAAACGTTTTTTTCTTCTTATTTATTATGGAAATAATATCGATTAAATATATCAGTTCGTTTATTTATATCGCAGTTGTGGTGTTATTTTAGATAATTATAATTATTAAGTTATTTAGATAATTTTGGAAGATTGTTAATCCGGAAGAATTATTAGTATTGGAAATTAATGTTTCATTGTAGAATGCATTCCGCTAATTTTGTTGATTATCACAAAGAAGACATTTTTTCATGTTAGCACTCTACTTTCAACAATTTTCAACCTAACCATTGCTTCTCCTCTATACATATACCTATCGTCTTAAATGAATGAAAATAAATATTTTTAATGAATTGTTTATTTACGTATTTTACATGGTAGGTTTACAAAGAAAAGTGTAAAAAAACACTTCAATGATAAATTTTCTAATATCTGTATGAATATCTCCCCTAAGTATTATGCATAAACAAAATTCTCTATAAAATGATTTCGTAGTACAGTAATACAGCACAATTGTGTAACAACGAAAAGCAAGCAACTTTTTAGTAAATAGATTGAATTACGTAGAATTCCTTAAATGAATTTTTCGTTAATATTTGTATCGTCGGAAGCTTTATTGCATTTCAATGCAGCGATGTAAATCTTGAGAACCAAAGAATTTGATGTTTCTTGCTAAAGAGAAGTTATTAAATTTCCGTGTCTGTAGACACGAGTTTCATTAAACCAGAAGAACAAGCAAAAACTTTTCCATACCCGACAAGCAACTGGTTCGGTGACGAAACAGACTTTAATACTTCTTGCTATCTCCTCTTTGCAAAACGCGTTTAACTGGTTGAAATTCTAGAAGCGGAATTGCTCAAATATTGTACTACTATTGCGAATTTGTGTTTCAAATTATCATGTCGTTTTATCCTTTCCACGTCGAGTAATTTCGAAATACACGCACTATCTGTCAATTTTCATCGATATTCAATCTGCTACTAATTCTTTGTACGTTAGAAACTGATGTTGCGGAGATCAGTAGCAATTTACCTTGCATCGATTAATTTGAATCACAAAAAATTGGTTAGAACATTCTTAAAGTCGCTAAGATTTTTCTGGAAATTTTTCTGTATAGTCAGTGGAACCGATAGAGTGAGATCGTAGAACGGATCGTCCGTTTTACTCTCGTATAGATTAAAGTTAGAGGGAAAGTTGAAGGAATTTCATTTTCATAAATCTCACGGCTTCAAATAAACAATTAAAAAATTGGTACTTTTAAAAAAGAGAAGCATGTGTTTTACCTTCGTATAGGTCAGTGCTGTTCAGCAGCCCTTCAGGCGGGCAAAGGCACTCACCGTTGCCCGCGGGCAGAGCTGAGGGCAAAGTTGAGGGCTATTGATGTCAGATGCATTAAAGCGAAGTGGAAGAAAGGCGCTTGTGATAGGAGAATAGGTCTTTTTTAAGACAGACGATAGTTACTAATTATTACTAAGACGCAGCTTGGTGCCCGCCGATTTATTTACGCCCGGGGAAGCCCAATACGCTGCCCGTACGGGCAATGGCTGAACAGCACTGGCATAGGTCCAGGAAGTTAAGGGGAATTGCACTTCACAAAAATCACGCTGCTTTAACTGAAAAGATTATACAGCCAAAACTAACCAAATTAATATAGCGAAGTCGTAGAATCAATCAGGCCTCAAAGTACGCGTAATCCGTGCGCCAAAATAGCAATTCGAGCTCGAGCCTCGTTAAAGGCCGTTCGATGTCTAGAATAGTCTGTCAAGAATAAATCTGACGACGGAGGCTTGATATCGTATAACTTAAATAAGAGATTGTAGGCAGAAATTTTAAATATCAATTCAACGATGTGTCGCCCTTCAACCCTTTCCAGCCCAATTTAATTAAATTCTTCAGAAAGGGGAACACACTTTATTACCGACATAATTCAAAAATTGTTAAATTCATCAAATGTAAGAGTGTGACACCTATGGACAGAAATACAGCATGTAAATGCAAAAATAGTGCACGATGACTAATGGAATCATTTCATTTATGCACGACCTCGCTATATCGCTTCCACCAACTATACCTTGCAACGCACAGTGATTCCAAACTTTGGGCCAGCAGTTTACATTCTATTTACTTCGTACTGATCACAAACACTGCACGTTTAATATTTCTATTTTCCTGAAACTCTCTGCATCAAGAATTCGCCAATTTTCCTCAGTTTTATATTCCCTGGAAAATTCTTAATTACACTGTTATTATGCTCCAGTTTGCTCCGGTGCTCGCACAACCGAGATAAGACACGAATAACGGGCTAACTATTAATATACAGTTTCTAAAAGACTGTTTATATAAAGTTCTGTTTATGCGAACGACCAGCAGTTCTTTGCTGTACAATCGATTAACAGATGCGGGTTAATCGTGCTTACACGCGACATGGCATAAATATGACGTAGATAATCTCTCGAGGCAGACGCTTGGAATAATCGTACAGTGGATAATCACTTTCCATGAAATTGCGATTGTTGCATAAACACGCAGAATTTATTTGACTCGTCAGTGTATCTGACGTTTGTTGACCAACCGACTAAACGATATTCCCTAATATTTTTCACATTTATTCAGTAATTAGCAAGGATCCGCGTAATTTTTGTCTTACTTGTCAGACTTGCAATTTTTATTGTTTCTTTGTTTGCACGTGTACTCGATAAAAGCAATACAATTGTTTAATTGCAAGTGACTTTTCAGATTTAATTTATGATGTACTTTTTTTAATGTTTATTTTTTGTATTAAATTGTAGTCTGAATATCACGAAGAGTAAAAATTAAGTAAGAAACCAGAGTATTTCTGTCTCCTTGTGACGATACACACTATTGCTCATAAATCAGGACCCCGTTATATTTGTGTAGAAAGTATCATACGATTTAAATTACATTTTCTTGTCAAAGTTAGTGTCGCATATCAGTAAATATATATTTTAATAGAATTCAGCAGATTTCAGTAGATTTCGGCAAATTTTGCTAGATTTCAGTAGGATTCAGTATGCTCCACATTCACTAAGTGTCTCAATACCTATGAACGAGAGTGTACGTAATATCTTACATCATTTCACGCGTTGAATTAATTTTCTTAATTTTCATATCAGATTTATTTTCATAACTTTCATCGATAGATTTCAGAATATATTAAAAATTCTATTTATTATCTACCTCTTCGCAGCAACTTTTTATCCGCATAGTTAGCAGCTAGCTTATGCATCCGATAATAATTGGAAATCGAGGCGATCCCTTACTATTTATGTATCCAATAATTGAGAACCGGGGTCATATTGTACGAACTTTTCTTTAGCCAACTTTTTACGAAATTTCATTTAATTATTCCACGAAGCTCTCCTCCTTTCACGAAACTTCAACACACTATTTTTTCGCAATGGTTCTTTCATTTCGAACAATTCGAGCAATTAATTTAGCGAAGAATTTGAATACATTTCTGCACCGAACGCCGCGTCGCGTTGAATGAAACAGATTTCCAAGCTACCCCCTTTTTTTTTCAGCAGGCGAAGCTTCTCCCGGTTCGGTAACATTACAAAAGTTCAGGAATCGTGTGTCATCGCAAAGGTGGACGTTAAAATTCAAAGGGAGGAATGTTTCATTTGGGCTTAATGCTTTTCTATGTCTGGCAGAGGTAAGTACAGTTCTCGGAGTCACGAATAAAAGATGAAGCTCTACGTGGCGTTATACGGTATTTTAACTTAACCTTTAAACGACGGAGAATTCAATTTCAAACCGCGGGTTAACGGCCAGCTTTTGCCATTTACAAAGTACCTTCTCGAATAATTCATGATTTCTCGGCTGAGATCGACCAACGAATCGAATGTATTTTCGCGATCCTTATTCTACGTGCAACAATCGGAAAGCCATTTATGAGTATACCTCTTAAAGACTGCTATTTATCGGGTGAGTATCTTCGAAACTTTTTAACCAGAATTTTAAATAAATGGTCGGTACTTGAGATAAAAATTAATATTTAATATTAAAGCTACCTATGCAAAATATTTAAAATAAACGTAATAATTTGTCAGCCTTTTAAATGGATGGTCAGTGTGTATGATAAAATAAGCTAACTAAAAATTTGAGATTTATTGACCAACTGTTAACTATTTTTACCGACCAAAATATTCACTTTTAACGACAGTTCATTTTAAAAAACACTTGTCATTAATTAAAAAAACATACTGACCGAATAAATAGAAGTGCTTATTAAAATCTGCTTAGCTATCCAGCCTTTTAGAACACGGTAAAGTGTGCCATAATAAATTAAACATCCCATCTTTAAAAAAAGAATTTCATTGAAACTATACATTTTGAAAAAATTGTCTGATTACGATGGACAAATATGAATTACGAAAAACGTGCTGTTGTATATTTCTATTATTATTAACAACGTTCAGAAGCGTATAAAAGAATCAAATTTCTCGAAGGGTTCATATTCAAATTTACGATTTGAATAGATAGATGTTACACAATACCGATGAGAAAGCCCTGCCATCAATCTTACCGATTACCTATGGATTCAGCTGGGGAAAAAACTGATTAATCTTCATATGAATTCGAAAGTTTGACGAAAGAGAAAAGTATCGACGTATGGAGTTCCACTGGGAGATGTACCACTCTTGGGAAAAAGTGTTTGATTGAAGAGCCAAAAATACTGAAGTTTACATGCTTAACCCTTTCATCACCAGTGTCCCACATATGTTCCGCTTAAGTACTCGAACAAAAATTAATCTCAATTTTAGTATCTATTAAAGACGTTGAGGTGGGTGAGGAACGTCGTTACACTGTTTCCACCTCAATTATTAAAGTATAAGTGTTAATGCCCGTGGTTGTGGCGATGAACTTTCGAGCTCTGTGGATGTTGTGCTGTCTAGATACTGGTTCGAAGGACCACCCAAATGATTGACTCCACCTCAATTATTAAAGTATAAGTGTTAATGCCCGTGGTTGTGGCGATGAACTTTCGAGCTGTGTGGATGTTGTGCTGTCTAGATACTGGTTCGAAGGACCACCCAAATGATTGGGACTTGTGAAAACTGATCTATGGTATCGCGTGATGTGAGCTGGTTGCTCCTTGGTTCTCCTTGTTCGTGGTGGTTCGACGACTCACTCTCCGACGTCCGTGAGAGGGATTTTCGTTGGGACACGCTTATTGGTTAATGGTGAACGATTGCATTTGCCAATCAGCGTGTCTAATATCGTCTTTACCGCCCTTAGCGCGCTGTCACCTTGGAAGGTTGGGAGACGGTCGCGAGGGGTGGGCGGAAGGTCCCAAAAATCTGGTATTTCCTCCGGGTGACTAATCGGCAAGCGAACCGTTACATACAGATGTGCCGTTCGGAAATTCGTGGTTTATGGTATGTTCGTAGGCTATTGAGCGCGAGGGACACAAATTGCTAAAAATCTAGCAAAGCAATTCTAGCGACCCTCGCAGGATGTAATTAGACCCGTGCAAGCAATAAACGAAAATCCTCAACTCAAAAATAACCGTTCCCGGTCGATCGTGCCATAAACCGTTTCTACATAAAACCTAACAATAAGTGTATGGTCGCATAGGCGTACAATTTGTCCAGAATATACAATCGTTGTTGATTGTCCCGGCGGCAGCGGTTCGGCGGGTACGTCGCGATGGTCCGTAAAGGAACAAACTGTCCGGAGGTGTAGGCGTACTGGGTTTTTATATTGTTAGGACAGGGAGACAGGAGTAGCGATAGATAAAGATAGAAGTGGAGAAAGTGGTGGAAACGGAAAATTCGTTCGTCCTCGTGCGAACCTGGATGCCACATGTGCGCTTCTTAGGCTACTCGAGGACGAAGGCAAGTCTTAACCCGGGGAGAGACAAAAGAACGGAAACTAAAATCTGAAGGAGTTGGAAACGAGAAAGTTCGCGTGGAAGAATAAAACGAGGTTCGGTTAAGGGTTTGTTGACGACGACGTACCTGCTAGAACGTGATCAGTAGATGAATAAGAAATTAAAAGAAAAAATAATTCGGTCGCGCAAGGGTTAAAGTAAATGAAACAGTAAACTTGACCCCATTGGCAATAAAATTTCATACCTACAACACATAATTACTTCTAACGAGTTCTACGTTAAGAAAGTCGATTGAAAATTCTTTTTCCAAGAGCGTGTTAAGATTAAATATGGAAGATGGATATTACTATTTAATTACAGACACCGATCCCTTTCATCCGGGAATCTTCTAATTAACAGAGTCTTAATGCGTGCAACTTGAATCACATCAACCTTAATACCATACGAGAATCGTGTACCTGAGATATCTCGTTGGTGAGGACAATTTTAGCTACATGAATCCAAATTAAGCAGCCTATAAATACATATTCACGTTGCCGCGCGTAATATCGCGCGCCAAGTAAAATCGATGTTCCGTCGCGTAAAGGTTGCAAATTTGTGTTTTACGCCTGGACTATTGTTTACAGTCCTCTGACATTTTCGCCGGTGCGACGCTCATTTGAAAGTGTCATTAAAAGCATCGTTTACACTTTGCAAATTAAATCCACCCGCGAACGTACGAGTTTCCCGCTCTGTCCACCCTCTATCAATGACCGCTAAAACGGTCAGCAAAATGAACGAGAAAAAATGAAATTCGTTCTGTTTTATTAGAAAAAGCGTATTTTGTGCTCTGCGATCACAGTTTTTCTGATACATCGATCACGTGTGATTCACGCGGAGTTTAACAACATGACCGTCCAGTATAAATCTAATTTAATGAGGCAACTCGCGTTCACGGATCGCAGGTCCTGCAATTGGTCGAGCTACAAAGACCTCGGTGTTGATTTTATTCGTTGCTCGACAAAAAAGCGTTATTTTTAACGGATCTCCTTCGTCGATCGTATAATCAATATGCACAGGTAGAACGACAGGTGCGCCGGCAATTTTATCAGTAATTCCTGCTTGTCGTGAATTTTTCATTATCGTCCATTTGGTTTTTAATCATTTTGAAAATCCATTCGAGTCATTCTGCTGTGTATAAAAAATAACGAAACTTTGTTCTCTTCTATTTTGCTCACAAATCTGCCACTGGCGAGAAAAACGCTGGACATTAATACTGTAAACATTTTGTATATTTTTACTGATATACTGTGTTCGCCAAAAAATTGCAACGCCTAGAAATTGAGGTTGCACAAATCTGGAAAACGCATAACAACCTTTTTTAACCAAATTTCAATCATTTTCCTCTTTAAATATCTCAAACGATATATGCAAATTTCAGATTTGCGTAATTTCACGTTTCAGGTGTTGCAATATTTCTGGCGAGCAGTGTATGACAAAGAAATGTGATTTCAATCGTATAACAGTTTCTATACGAACGTAATAGGTGTCCTTATATTTATGAATGGTAGTGTACGCAGGTAAACGTCGAATTTAATCTGCAATGACAGCGAGCATTCTTTTTTTACGTTTCGATCCGACAATTTGGATTTGCAATTTTAGTGATATATGGACGTGATATTTATGTTAAAGGTACAATGGTAATGCGAAAGCAGGCCGACGTTAATGCTTAAATTTGTTACTTCTGGATGGAATGGATTTGTGTAATTATTGATGGGGCTAATGAGTAACGGTGGGATAATGTAATTAAGGTATTATGCAGGGTGTCCGGCGAGGAGTTCAACAAACTTTGCTCACGTGTTTAGCAGGTCATTCTAAACAAAAAGTATAGCGTAGGTCTTGTTCCTTTCGTTTGTCAATTATATCGAAAAAAATATGTAAAACATACTTAGAGTGAAACACTAATTCCAACGTATTTATTTTAAGTTGAGTTGAGTAGAGCATAGGTTGACAGTATTCATTTCGACCTACTTTTAATGTACAGATAATTGTTGGATAAATTTTAGAGCATAGATTGGCAGGATACTCAGCTACCATAGCTCTACTATTAACGTTGCAGGAACCTTATATGAGCATCATATCGACATATTCTGCACTTGAAAAAGGACGAGACACTCCGTCAAACTAACCAAATTAACTCTGAAACGTAAACTGAATACCATGCACGAGCTTCGTCTGCATCATTAGCAATCACTTATCCTAGTTCATCAAGCCAGCAGAAATAATGCTCATCTCGCTAACGAAAGGAGCGACAGCTATAGTGTATATGACACTTTTTGTTCAGAGTGACCTGCTAAGTTTGTTGGACTCTTTACCGGACACCCTGTGTACAGTCACTAATGCTCAGGAAGTACGTTAAAGTTTCGAATCATGAAAGAGCTTTACTATTATGCTGTTTTTACAATTTCTTACTCCACTATCGTACGATTCGTTTCATTGAAATAGAGTGAAAAGCTCTGCAATCTTCATAGCGAGAAAAAGCATTAAACAGCCATAAAAGGAACTCTAGAAGAAAGTAACGTCAAACCTTGAAAACTGTAATTGCAATATAAACTATTTGAAGCAAATTAGAACTATCTGCAGACACGAGTTGAAATTTGACATGTTCGGTGTTGAAAAATTCGAAATGTTTAACGCGTTTTGAAGTTTACGAAGAAGTATCAAAGGCTTGAACGTTAGTTGGCTCTGGAGGTCCTCTATGATTCTCGAGACTTTATTCAGCGTTCAGGAACCTTCATCCTATTAAAAACTTCGAAGACTTCCTATCTTTTCGAGGCCCTCGCAACTTCCGATATTCCAATCCTCCAAAGAGCTTCGAGTTCTCTAGAGCATCGGGGAACTCTTGCTGCCATTCGAGGCAGCGCGAAATTATGTATTAATGGAATTTCCTCAAACTGCGTCTGAGAAACCGAGAACGTCGAATTGTTTTACTTGAAATAGAAGCAGAGATATATGTGACAACAGAGAACGAGACGCGTTTCCTACCTTTCAGGCTTTCTGAACTTTGACGTTTCCAATGGAGGGAACATCTTGATAGCAGAATTCACGGTTACTTTTCCTGTCACGTAGTGTGAACAGTTGTAAAATATTTTTAACACAATAATCAGTTCCCTACTCTTATTTGACCAATTTGAAATTACATGTCTGAGTATTTTTAAAAGCTAGACTGCTTTGGTATTATCTTTGATGCAACGTATCAGTTTCTCGTTTAAATAATTTTCTTTTCAATTTTAGGAACACCTTGAGTAATTCATTTGCGTTCCTCCTTTGCTTCCGATGCCACGAAAAATATTTGTAGCACGATTTAAACGATTTCCAAAGGGGAACATTTGCTCGTTTCGTTATTTTTCAGTCATGATTCAGGCATATTCAAATGGATCTTCTCGTCTGCTGCAAGATGCAATAGAAAAAAGTACACGTTTCCTATATAGAAAATAACAGTGACCTTGAAAAAACTAAAAAAAAAAAATTATTCCCCTTTGGAAAAATTATTTAAATCCTGCTGCAGACATTTCTCATGGCGTTAAAAACAAAGGAGATATTTAAACAGCCTTTTTCAGCTGGGACACCCTGTATAAATAGTACAGATTACAATACGAATAACTTTTCAATAAAGCTTCAAACAACCTATGTTCATATAACATTTTTTCTTTTTCTATGCCCACAGGACACACTGACAAAGTTTGCTAAAAAAGGAAGAAAAAAAAATAGAACACCCGGTATGCATTTTCGTAACGAAACCGTTAATTATTCTTATTTAGAGTGAAGTAAAAATTTCCATATAATTAGGCATAGAGTCCAACTGTCTCTGTTCAACATTCAAACTATCCAACATTCAAAATTTTCCTCAAATTGTCCGATTCGTCTCAACTACTTACATCGAACATTCACGCAGCAGGGAAAACGGTTTCACAAGAACTCCATCAGAATTTGTACCTCGCCCCGAAAATACTTCGAAATTTCTCATTCTCCCCTCCGGCGTCCTTTTCTGAAGGCGTCACGTTTCGCATAATAATTTCATTGGACGCAAGGAATACCGAAAGCGGCGTTTACGCGTGCACGTTCGTCCGCGCGAAGCTTGCACGTAAAGTGTTCGGATTGCTCCGCCAACGAGCGTTGCATTTTAATCTGTACAAGTTGTGTCGGTCGAAGACACCCTAGACAGTCATGGTGGGGTGTCGACGGTGGCTTCGACGGGAATTTCATGTTTTCACGGAGGAAATACAACGGGCGACGCGACGCCCCGTTCTTTCATACCACCCTCCGCGGGCGTCCTCCTTTCAAAACTGGAACGCGGCATTTCCTTTCTGTTTGCGTGCGCGACATTTCTGGTCCGCGATAATGTCAATGAAAATTTCTAGAGTACCAACTTCTTCTACGCGATAACTTCGGCAATAAATCGAACGATCTTTGTGCAAATTGAAATTTCACGGCACGGTTCGATTCACGATGATTTATCGTTAGTTAGCAGTCGAGAGACACTTGAACAACTTTGAACCGTGCTTTTACCGTGCTGTCACTTTGTTTGTAAATCTGATATATATTTTCCTGTTTCTAGAATTAACGTTGTGTAAATTGTATGTTGAGATTTCATTTCCCTTTTAATCGCCTTAATCTAGAGTGTTTCTGACGAGAATACGCGTCTGTCTGTACTCGCGTATGTCCTTACGACCGTTTAAGGTTATAAGGATATTAGGGGTGTGATAATGAAGTTTAAACGTGAATGAAATAATTCGTAGTGGACTATTTTAATGAAGCAGTTGAATGATGGATTAGTGGTGTGGATGATGTGCGTTGAACTAGAGATTATGATGTTTCTCTTTGATGTCTG
>NW_017100195.1:2178192-2182780 GCF_001263275.1 Habropoda laboriosa | reverse complement strand
GAAATTCGTGAGCCGGTCTTGTCACCTGATTGGTACGCATTTTTGCCAATCAGGTGATAGATCCACCGACACCCACTTATTCCGGGCAGAAGAGGTGGTGTCAGGGGAGGTGGAAGACGTTATGTGGGAAATTTGGCAGCGTGGTGGAATATCCGCCAGGCTTGGATCCTGCGGCCTGACCTGGTCGACGGTCACTGGGCCCGGTCTCGATGACCCTTTGGAAATTCACGTTTATGGCACATGCAATTAGTCGTTGAGGACGAAGAAACTCGAAGAAATACAATTGCAGGATAAAAATAAAGCGACTCTCAAAAACGACTTTACTGGCTTGCGTGTCATAAACGTGCTTGCAATTCGCACTTGGGAGGTTGTCCCTTGTACAAATTGCTAGCCACCCGTGCTATTCAATACGGTCAAAATCATGACAAAGGGAAGGCCAAGATCCCGTAGGTATGCCGCAGAACATAGAGTCCGGTGGAATTGAAACTGTTGGATTATTACTAATAATAATTTTGCTAATAAGCAAAAATGAATTGTGTTACGTATGAGAAACACTGCTGGTGAAAATAATATAATAGACCAGATGTCATCTGTCATCACTGTTTATACCAGTCCTGGTCTCTTTTTCTTAAGTGGACAACAGACTTTCTGTCGTGCTCTTACGAGTTTTTCACTTTCACTCCGACTGCGATTTTCAAAGCGTTAAGACGTCCTTCCGCGCCAAAGAAAATAAAATAAGTTTAAGAGAATTCACAGTGAACACCATTTATTTAACCCATTAATCCAATAGAAACTTAGAAGCAGCTCTGAAACGTTTAAATTGAAAGTTCTCCAGCTCGCAGCTAAAAGAAACTTTACTCAACGAAACGTATCTTTCAGTACATTGTAATCTTTCATTATTGTTTGTCGTACGTTGCTGCCGTAACAACCTGTTGTTTTCCTTTGAATCTCCGTCGAATCGAACGGGGAAGTGTAAACTTTCATTTTTGCTAGAAAAGGTACTGCAAGCTGCCTTTTCCTGCGCCCTTATAAGCTTATGTAACCTCGTTACTTTTTAAATTGCCATTGTTTCCTTTACTTTATCCTCAAAGGTAACACTTTTTTTTTGCTTCTGCAGCAATCGCATCAAGTGTTGCAGAAGAAAAAATTTCATCGAGGAGAATTTCATCGTTTAAGAATAAAGCGATATACTTTGTTAAATTGTTTTCCTTTAAACGTTGGAACGTTTGATTAACCATCTTCTTTACCGACGATTAAAGGACAAATCGAAGAAATAACATTTCGTTATTTTGCAGAAATTAATACTCCCGTTTGTATCGATGGAAGTAATCGCAATTTATTTTCGAATACAAAGAAAGTTCAAACGTATCAGTTTCATATTTCACGCGAAATTGCATCCGAGTGCAAAAATTAACGTTTCATTTATGATAACGTTCTACTGTAATTTTCAGCAATTTCGATTATTGCTGAATATCGTTATTCAGCCGGATATTTTGCAAGAAATGATTAAATCGAGTTCAATATATGTTCTACAATATACGAAATTATATCGAGGCGCAAAAATGAATGTATTAGGTTGCCCGGAAATAAATTGCGGTTTCTGTACATGAGATTTAAAGACGTGTAGGTTTGCTTAGAATGAATTTATTCAATCGAAATAATTTCCATTAGATTCTGTACACTTTTTCCAACGTTTTACAAGAGTTCCTATTCCATTACAATAAAAATCAGGAGTTCTAGAATGAATAAATTCCACGAAGGTATTTACAGCATCCTCTTTATCGCGGAAGATTTTTTCTCGCAAAAAGTTGTCGAAATGTTTAAAAAAATGGTAATCTGTAGGGGAATAAGGAGGGTGTTTTAATGTTTCATAACCCAATTCGTGTATCTTCCGAATCGTGAATTGTGTAGGAGTATTGGTCCCTTACGATTTACCAAACTTGCTCTTTTAACAAATAACTTTTTATGCATTATAGTCATTAGTTGTGCTTTCACCGAATACATGATTGATACTGCGGCCAGTCTCCGCGCTTTACGTCCTAATTTAAATTCATATAAAAATATGGTACGAATTTGCTTCTTGTCCATTGTTACGTTTTTAACACTTTACCGACCGGTAGCCTATTAATCGCTTTTTTGCCGCCGATGCTTACCGACCGATAGCCTATTAACCGGTCAAAGTTTGATTTAATATTTCTACAGGTATAAGAAAAAAGCGCATATATTCCCGCACAATAGTTTAAAGTCTAAACAGAGCCGGTGTCAACGATGTATCTGTGGCCGAGTGAGCGGTCGGAAGTGCGTAGGATGTTCAACCGCTACCGGTCGGTAAAGTGTTAAGTTACACTCAGAACAAACGACGGTAAAAAACAAAAGTGTATCGTTTATAGGATAGAGCGACGTCTACGCGTTCAAATGGCATATTACTTAATAAATATAAATTTAAAACATATAGTATAGAAAAGCCCTAAATGTGACATAACAGAAAACCGCAATTTATTTCCGGACAATCTAATAACATTCTTCTATGATTTTCAGCTATTTCGATTATTGTTGAATATTGTTATTCCGCTATATGTTAACGATGGACTTTGACGTCGGAGCATTTGCAACAATATCACGACACGGGCGTGACTTGTTACCGGCTGATGCTCTCCGATGAATGAGTTGCGTGTAGCTTTACTCGTTATACAGAAACAAGTGAAACTTTCGTCGTGCGAATTCTGCGATACCGCTATTACAGGAAGACAGAAAATACGGATAGAATTTTAGACATGACGTTTAATTAAACTCCGGAGCAGGAAATCATGGCGTCCAATTATCGCGAATGCATTTAAGATAAATAGTTAACACCGCGATGAAAATTTAACAGGAACACCGTATTTGCAGATTGGCTAGGAAGTTTCAGCGTTTGAATAACTTTTCGGCACTTTTATTTGTTCCGTAAAATCACAGTTATTGTGAAACTTCGAAATCAAATTTTTTGTTTGTGTTGAAAAATTAAGCGAATTAATTAGTGTATGAGAAGTACATCGTAGATGTATTCTATGAAATTCTTGTAATTTTCGTCACACAAGCTATCTCTAAGGGGGTATTCCTAGTTGGAGACGATTTTAGGCGATTTTTAGCACAAAAAATTATTAGATAATTATAAATTAAGGGAGGTAAAATTTTTCATAGACATTTGGTCATGTTTCAGGAAAACACAGTGTCATTTTTATGTAATTATCTTCACATATCTCCCGCAGTGTGCTATTATGAATGGATGCACGTTGTTGTACTCATTTGAAACAGAAAAAGTGTTGTTATTGTCCCTACTAGAATAAAGCGAAAAAGAATGTATTTTTACAAAATAGCAGCCGTGTGAAGCAAAAATTTGGTTTGTATCATATGGGTTTTAACTTTTTCAAGCGATGAAAAAAAAATTATTGCAGACATTAACATAATTCTGATAAGAACGACAAAGGGGATATCTATTTTATTCGTATGTGAAATTTGGGGGAGATTAGTTGATTCATTATTGAGAAATTATTATAACTTTGTCATTTAGCCAATAGCAGGCGTAGAATTTTAACAGCACACTTTCGTGTCATATTTTGAGAAAATGCAATAAAAGAAAAATCGATGTTTTTACCCTTACAAATGGGAATACCCCATTATGTCTGTAATTATACAAAAATGTATACTAATCGATTTTCTCAAAAACTAAATGTCTTGGATGAACAAATTTCATTCTACCTTTTCATTTATTTTTGCATAAGGAATCTCTTCCTATCTGATTATATTGAGTCGAAACAAAAATTCCTCCATTCCTCCTATCAAACCACCAAAACCAGTTTATTGTTCAGAAAGGTGGTGAATTCTGGGAGAATGGAATCACAAAACTGCCTCAAAAATGGTGAAAGATAGTGGAACAAAATAGCACATACGTGGTTGAACAAATCCACGTACAAATATCTAAACATTGTCTCTAAATTTCACTTAAAAAACGCTACGAACTTTCGTTCCAACCCAATCCAATACTTTTAGCCGCACCTTGTATCAAAAAAAAAGAAACAATAACTGTGAATAAGTCGTGGTAGTTTTACGTCCAGTGCCAAGCTTTCGCCATAAACCTAGACGGCCCCCAATGGCGGAGGATTAGGATACGCCCAATCAGCGCGGCTGCCCAACTAGACCCTCGAAGGGTACAGGTTGAACACCTACCCGTCCAAGGGCCATTTGTGAGGAGGAATCGCCACGTTACGGGTGGCACGGAGCGACTTTCCAACACTCTACCAATTCTCCAGATTGGTCCCGGAGTTGTTCGCAACTCACACGGCGCAGCCTGGAAAAAGGGTCCCTGGCCAGCATGCGGCCTAACCACTGCCACCTCGAATCCTACACCAAACCCGGCCAGCCCCCGGCGCTGTGGCCGCAAATGCGAGCGCCACACTAGCATAAGCCCCTGCTGGCCCAGCCCGGATGGTCAGGGGAGGGCGGAATGCCCGCCACAACCCCGGGCGTGGGCTACACGAGCTGGCCGCCCGAGGTACCGTCTACATCATCGGTGGGATGTGCGTGGGTGGACACCAACACCACTTCCAGT
>NW_017100195.1:2175924-2177499 GCF_001263275.1 Habropoda laboriosa | reverse complement strand
CCCCCCCTTGCGGGAAATAACTGTGAATGTCAAAAAACGTTATTTTCCAAAAAGTTTCCTCGCGCTTCCTCCTATTCATTTGCTCGATTTTCTCGAGATACACGTAACTACCGCGAAACAAAGCCACCTCGTTACTTCGAACTCTCACTTTCACCTGCATTCATTCGCAAGAAACGCCGATACGCAGTCGTTCGAAGGAATAAAAGTTTCGTCCTTTTGTGCATTAATCGGTCAATATCGAACGTCTGCAAATAAAAACGGCGAGAATAACTTGGAAGATAATACCGCGCACCGTTCCAGCGAGTTCTTAATCAATTTCAAAGGTCACCCTCGGCAAAATGTGGCGTTCGCATTAATGAGGAAGGAAACGTGCTCGAACGTTTACTCTCTTTTTCAATCTTTCTCTCTCCCCATTACCACCTCCATTCGAACACTCTTCATCCCTAAAGGGCGCGGAAGAAAAAGTCTGTCGTCTTTCTAAACTCTGTCTCGCTCGGAGCATTCGTACCATCGCCAGTCACTGAATTCTCTTCTCTTCCCCCTCGGCGAAGTGAGAAAAAGTATTGACCGATCGATTCCGTTGAATTGGGGACTCGAATCCGGATTTCCAGTTCGTTCCACGACTGTTTTAACCAATTGAGCCATCGGGAAGAAAATGTCGACCTATTCTTTTTCCGTAAGTTTAATATGTGAAATGGCTGCTCCTTACACTTGTTACGTTGTTCTTGGAAGATAAAGTATCCGAGAGGAGAATTTTAAAGGCACTCCTATTTATTTGGTAAGCTTTTTCTTTCTTGAATTAATGGTAAGTATTTTTTGAAACAAATAGTCAGGGGAAATGAATATTTCCGTCGGTATAAATAAATAATTGTCAGTATTAAATCGCATTTTTGACAGTGCAATTTTGGTTACTTCGTCGCTATTAATTTGCTTTTTGGTCAATGAATATTAAATTTTTGGTTGGATTATTTTATTATACACACTGACATTTTATTTAAAAAACTGACAAATTGTTATATTTACTAATATTTCAATGAAAATACTGACAGTTTGTAAAGACCACTCTCCTATCAAACCACCAAAACCAGTTTATTGTTCAGAAAGGTGGTGAATTCTGGGAGAATGGAATCACAAAACTGCCTCAAAAATGGTGAAAGATAGTGGAACAAAATAGCACATACGTGGTTGAACAAATCCACGTACAAATATCTAAACATTGTCTCTAAATTTCACTTAAAAAACGCTACGAACTTTCGTTCCAACCCAATCCAATACTTTTAGCCGCACCCTGTATCAAAAAAAAAGAAACAATAACTGTGAATAAGTCGTGGTAGTTTTACGTCCAGTGCCAAGCTTTCGCCATAAACCTAGACGGCCCCCAATGGCGGAGGATTAGGATACGCCCAATCAGCGCGGCTGCCCAACTAGACCCTCGAAGGGTACAGGTTGAACACCTACCCGTCCAAGGGCCATTTGTGAGGAGGAATCGCCACGTTACGGGTGGCACGGAGCGACTTTCCAACACTCTACCAATTCTCCAGATTGGTCCCGGAGTTGTTCGCAACTCACACGTCG
>NW_017100195.1:2166208-2175185 GCF_001263275.1 Habropoda laboriosa | reverse complement strand
CCCCCCCTTGCGGGAAATAACTGTGAATGTCAAAAAACGTTATTTTCCAAAAAGTTTCCTCGCGCTTCCTCCTATTCATTTGCTCGATTTTCTCGAGATACACGTAACTACCGCGAAACAAAGCCACCTCGTTACTTCGAACTCTCACTTTCACCTGCATTCATTCGCAAGAAACGCCGATACGCAGTCGTTCGAAGGAATAAAAGTTTCGTCCTTTTGTGCATTAATCGGTCAATATCGAACGTCTGCAAATAAAAACGGCGAGAATAACTTGGAAGATAATACCGCGCACCGTTCCAGCGAGTTCTTAATCAATTTCAAAGGTCACCCTCGGCAAAATGTGGCGTTCGCATTAATGAGGAAGGAAACGTGCTCGAACGTTTACTCTCTTTTTCAATCTTTCTCTCTCCCCATTACCACCTCCATTCGAACACTCTTCATCCCTAAAGGGCGCGGAAGAAAAAGTCTGTCGTCTTTCTAAACTCTGTCTCGCTCGGAGCATTCGTACCATCGCCAGTCACTGAATTCTCTTCTCTTCCCCCTCGGCGAAGTGAGAAAAAGTATTGACCGATCGATTCCGTTGAATTGGGGACTCGAATCCGGATTTCCAGTTCGTTCCACGACTGTTTTAACCAATTGAGCCATCGGGGAGAAAATGTCGACCTATTCTTTTTCCGTAAGTTTAATATGTGAAATGGCTGCTCCTTACACTTGTTACGTTGTTCTTGGAAGATAAAGTATCCGAGAGGAGAATTTTAAAGGCACTCCTATTTATTTGGTAAGCTTTTTCTTTCTTGAATTAATGGTAAGTATTTTTTGAAACAAATAGTCAGGGGAAATGAATATTTCCGTCGGTATAAATAAATAATTGTCAGTATTAAATCGCATTTTTGACAGTGCAATTTTGGTTACTTCGTCGCTATTAATTTGCTTTTTGGTCAATGAATATTAAATTTTTGGTTGGATTATTTTATTATACACACTGACATTTTATTTAAAAAACTGACAAATTGTTATATTTACTAATATTTCAATGAAAATACTGACAGTTTGTAAAGACCACTTACACTACCGGCCAAAAGTTTAGAATCACCTCCCACTTTTCATCAATATTAAATCTGCTGCTAATTTTTTATAGATTTCAAGTTTATCTCAATTCTACATTTATCAATTTATCTCGTATCGATAAAAAATTCTCAAAGTCGCTGACTTTTTTCTGCAAATTTTTGTCTAAATTGCAATGCTCGGTGATTCCAAACTTTTGGCCGGTAGTGTATGTACATTACGTATAAATACTGACCCAGTAGATTTTTGTTTCACAGAGTGAGTTTCTAACTTTTTCTTCTTAGTTTTATTTGCCGTTCAATTAGACACATTTCAGTAATTTTTGGCTCGTAAAAGGTGATCAATAAGTTTAAGTAAATGAAAGTAGCGAAAAACGAAAGAGAAAAAGCAAACTTACGCTACTTTGCCACAGTAAGTTATCGATTACAGTAAGTTTACCGATGTAAGTTAGTTACTAACCTAGATTAGTTAAACAATCTGCTTACTTTCCTGCGGAATATTCTCCGTAGGTTGTTACAAGTTGGCTACAAGTTAAATTTTCTTTACTCCGCCCTTCTACCTTTTATCATTTCAAATGAGACAGTGTTCTTGTGATTTTAATGTCTCAAACTTCCTCGTTACAACGAAATCAGAAAATAATTAAAATTGCTTTCGCAATTTTATCATTTACTTCACAGTTTATAAAATCTACCTGTTGTCACAAGATCATTTACAGAGGAAGAATCTAATTCAGAAAAAGATATTCCATGTATCCATTGTGTAGTTTTAGAATAAACATTTTTTATTCACACTTTGCGTATTTTTCTCGCTCTTCGTAATTATATATATATATATATCTGGCCTCCTATTTTTTAAAATAAAATAATTTTTGAAAATCGTTTTATCACTGATTTAAAAAAAAAAAATTGCCGATGAGAGTAATGATTTACATAGTAATAAAAAATACAACTTAAGATTTGCTTCTGACATGTTTAGAAGAGTATTATTACTAGACAGCGAATTTTTCTGCATCTATAGGAAATTTGAAGGTGCAACATTGCACAGAATGCACGTAATATGGAAAAATATGCAAAGAATCCAAATTATAGTGCTTTTTATGATACGTGGTGGGTGAAACAATTTTCTACCGAAGTTTTACCCTTTTTAGTATATTCTCGAAAATGTAGATTTGCACAAAATTCCGCAGTCTAATTATTACTCTGTGTCTGAATGTTTCACGGTCAGCTGTTCGAAGATTAGTATACAGTGACTCTTACTAATATTCGGACACCCTTCAGAACAGTATAATTTTTTTTAAATTGGATCAAACGACTTGAGTTTTTTTGAGAAGTTAGAAGGATTCGTATACTAGATGACGTGTCTAAAATTTTTTGGAAATATTGCAATTTGTGGGAATCACGAAGAAAATTGTAAAGGTCACTGTTTACAACTTTTTTACCTGAGCTTGTAACGAAAATTTAAAACATACGTTTTGTAGATTTATGTCGATTGTACACATGCTGAAAATTTCATCGAAATCGGTAGATGGAGAAACAAGCGAGAGGCATCGAAAGATGTAGGAATCTTCAGATTTATTACAATTATAAGCCGAACGTCGTGAAATAGGACGATTTTCACAATCTTTAACGATTCGTAGCTCGTAGTAACATTAACCGATTTCGATAAAATTTTCAGCATGCGTATAATTGGCATAAATCTACAAAACGTATTTTTAAAATTTTCATTACGGGCTCAGACAAAAAAGTTGCTGAATGTGACCTTTACAATTTCCTTCGCGATTTCCACAAATTGCAATTTTTTCAAAAAATTTTAGACGCGTCATCTAGTATACTAATCCTTGTAACTTCTCAAGAAAACTCAAGTCGTTAAGTCGAATTTTAAAAAAGTGTGTACTGTTCTAAAGAGTGTCCGAATATTAGTAAGAGTCACCGTACATTACATTTTCACCAAAACTACACATCTCGATCATTTCATCTGCGACAACCTGATCATGTATCTACTATTATCAGTACATTTTTCTCGTTTCTTGTTCTCGTATATTCAACACACGTAAACTCACTCAATGATTCCTATCGCTGGTGAGACGAGTGATTTTAAAGAGCTCATCGCTGAATGGGCGTTTCACCCGCTCAGGGAAAACGGTTCGCGCTGCAGAAAAGCGGAAAAAGAGAGGGCCGCGTCGCCAGGAAAATTAAATGTCAGGTAAACGCGTTCCGTGCCGGAAAATCCTTTCTCACCGCACGGTGCGGCATTTTTTTGCTCGGGCTTCATTTGTTTATGTCTCACGTGTTTGCGCCGTTTTCCACGGAAGGGAGTCGCGCTTCGTAGCCGGCAGCGGCAAGACATCAAGGCGTTGCAAGAGCTTTTTGCCGGATGTGAGATTTTTGCCGCCGCTGTCTATCAATAAAGAAGCTTCCCGTGGAAAGATCTCTCTTTCTCTCTCTCTCTCTCTCTCTTCAGCTTTGACTGCGAGCCAAAGAAAGTGGAACAAAGAGTGTCGAACAATGGAAGACGTTCTACTTTTTAGGGAAAACTTGGTAATTTCACTTGAAGCTTTCGTTCAGTTCTTTCGTATGTTGGTGTATCATGGGCGATCATTCTTCTTGCTACCAGTTTTTAATGATCTCTCGAGGAATTTCAAGGCGGTATAATAATAGTATTAACCCTTTCGTTACTATTGTGGAATTGGTTTAATAATAAGATGTGAGTGATGGCGTGAATGAATTGAATATATCGTATGGTCTCGAGATTTGGTGAACGAGCGGATCATACATGGTAACTGGGGGTAAAAACAGGAGAAGCGCGTTGTTATTGATATCGGAGAGTACGTACGTGAGAATTTATTGCGAGATATATTTTGAGAGGGACAATCAAATTATCATTATTCCTTTTACGTGTGTATTTAGTTACTGTTGTTATAAATATATTCATATTTAACTTGTTAACAAGTGTTATACAACCACAACTATTGGCGCTTATAGGCGTTTGGAAAATCTACACGCGATATACTGTTCGAGCTTTGTGGCGCACTTCCATCTTAATTTGATACTTAATTTTGTCCTTTATGCATTTCCATCGTAATTGATTAAACCGAATTTTAACCGATACAGCCAAAATAACGAATTTTGCAGCCGTGGTTAAAAATTGACCGTCAATTACCCACGTTGCGCATTAAAATCTAACGTAGCGAAAGGGTTAAGCTCTGCTCAGATTTAGCGATACAAACTAAACAATGTCATATACAGTATTTATGCTGTAAATAAAAATTCTTTCTACGTAAAAATGGACTAACATTTTACACAAAAAGTTGACAAAGAAGTACGAATTTAAAAAATACTTCTACATTTAAACCATTTCAATTTCCAAACATAACCGAATCAATTTCTATATTTAAGGGGGTATTCTAGTCTAGACTTTTCAAAACAATCGATTTTTTTTTTACATTTTTTGAAAGTAGACATTTGCAGAAGTATAACTGTCGAAGGATTTTTCCGAATTCGTAAAATTGACGATGTTATAGGTGTTTAAAGAAGACGACATGTAGTCTTGAGAAACTTTAAACCACTTCTTTGTATCTAATATTTTACGAGATATTGCACCAAATGCTGGTCCAACGAATGACACCTAACTTTTCTCCAAATCGGCGAGCAACACGCGGAAAAGTTTCAATTTTCACGAAACAGTTCATTTACCCAATCTAAAGAACTTCAACAGAACAATAAAATGGAACCTGAAACATATTCGTCGCGAAACGTGCAACATTTATTTCCCACTTAAACCTCCATTCTCCCCTCGTTCAATTAGCCGAAAACATTAATTTCCCGCGAAACTATTATAGACACACATCTGTCGTTCAGTCGGCGAACCGCGACAAGTTTTTCCCCTCGATCCCTCTCGTTTATCACACACCGAATCCCTGCTGCCGACCGCAAAATCCAGAATTGAATAATTTATCACGAGACACGTGCTGTTTATTAACCAAAACAACTCGTCCCGCCGCGGGTTCGTTTCTTGCACGAGATCCCTGTCAAACACAAGCGTGTATACCGTTGAATCGAAACCGAGCAACAATCGTTCCGCGAGCGAGTCAATTCCTCGACTGAATCGCACCTTTCATTCAAGATCCTACGTGATCTTTCCGTGTCGAAATAACGAGCCACCGACGACGTTCGTACGCGGCATTCGACGAGAGTGGGAAAAATGAAAGAAGATCTCGCAGTCGACACGCGGTGAAAACGTTCACAATTAAAACGCCATCGTCGCGTGCAGGCGACTCTTAAAAAGAGCGAAGCTCGAAGGGTCGATTCATCTCTAGGGAAAATAAGCGAGAATTTAAATTAGCAATCTACCGGCTGGCTCGAATTAAGTCCGGGGGGCTTTGTACACTAGCTCGGCAAACGCACGATTCAGCCAATTAAGTAAAACCGTCACCGGTTTTCCAGCAACCAGTCTCGACGATCCCGATTGTCATTGCTAGCTGATTAATTGATTCACAATTGCCAGAACCTGCGAATAAGTAACTCGCTGTGAAATACACCAGACAGACTTTTCTCCCGCTCGTACTGTGCGTGTGTGTGTTGTGAGAACGGAGTACGATATGAGAGGACGATTCTGATTTACTGCAACGTGTGGAGGGTTGTTACGCCTTGATTCCAAGAAAATTTCATTCGTACAGAGTGTTTTGTACTTTTCCCGACAAACTGCTGGAATGTAATTTAGAAGTGAAAATAAGAAAGAAATGTTGCACAAAGTTTGATTGTAAAATATTGGACGTTGCTTGAAATATTGAATTACACAGCGGCGGATTCTGCATTGCAGAATACTTTTCTAGTTTCTTTCAAATATCGTTCGTTATCCTGTATAAGTACCGTGAGGAATTTTTATACTTGTGGGATATTTATAGTAGATTATTGTATAGCGTTTGAGGATTTGGAATTATTTCTCATTCATCTATCATCCTCAGTTCAGTGACGAAGACGTAGATTGATGATGGACGTCCAGTGATTGCAGAGTGTGAAATATCGGACGTGTTTAATTGATCTATGTAACGATAAAATATCTATATAATTTATGCTATATAATAGTTGCTGATCGCTGAGAATGCTTAAATTCCCATTTTTCGTTTCACACATTCTGCGACATAATCGCGAAAAAGATTATTTTTCAATTCAGAATGATAGTGTGTTATTTGATTTTTTCTGTATTTCTCGCAGGCAGGAATTAGCTTTTATTACTCAAAGTCCTGGAATTTATCGTTGATTCTACCACTCGCTTTGAAATCTTCAATTATCCAACTAATTTGAATGTTTAAATTCGGAAAGCGACATATTCGCACGATGACAAAATTTGAGCCACACAGAATCCGAAATAACTAATTCCACGAACTAAAATTTATTAAATTTTTCTATTTAGTGCAAGGGCTTTTGGTCTAAATAATATTTGTCAGGATTGTTTAAACTAATTTTGAAAACTATATTTATTCGTCCGTTTGTCGTTGACGTCTTTTGACGTTCTTTTCTGGTCCGTCCTTGTCAACTACACGCTTCCTAATTCGGTCTAATACAATCTCTCGCATTCTTATTTAACGCATCCTTATATACGAGCCTTGACGCCCCTCTCTTGCCTCCGGGAAACCCTGGCACAGGTTGGGGGTCCTTACCTGACCCAGCCCTTAGCGCGTGGGGGTGTCAAGGCGTTGGGACCTCTCGGTCTGCGGGTCATAAACCAGCGCGAGTCCCAACGCTCCCTCGACCATACTCTTGTGGTGACTGATCCGCCGGCGATCGGGTCCGACACGCGTGAGAGCGTGTGGCGCGTACCGGCGTGGCGCGAGTGAAAAGCGAAGCGTAGAAGAGGCAAGCGGGCCCCGGGACGAGAAGGCAGTTGAAGGTAGAGCGCCGAGGCTCGAGCTGGCTATGCGACGGTGTATACTTTTTTTTCCTGACGAATTGATCCCACATATATGTGCCTTGACGCCCCTCTCTTGCCTCCGGGAAACCCTGGCACAGGTTGGGGGTTTCTACGGAGCAAGGTCCTTACCAGACCCAGCCCTTAGCGCGTGGGGAAGTCAAGGCGTTGGGACCGGGTTTCTCCGCAGACCTCTCGGACCTCGGAGTCCCGACATTCACTCGACCATACTCTTACGCTTACGTTTTGATTCCAAAATTGAAAGAATTTCCAAAAGTGGAGTTAATTATTTTAGCTTCTCAGTGTTTCATGCAATAGTTCAGCAGTGTTTGCTAGTTTTCTCATCCGCTTAGTCACTAGAAACACAGGAACCAGCGAAGAAAATCAAAACTTCCACTAATATCCATCAAAGCTTCTTTCGAAGTGTGCTCTTCCTGCTTCTTGCAAAAAATCCAAATATTAGATCAAAGTGTCGCACCCTTTAAATTGCAACATTTTTAATTGAAGTCGAACGTTCGACAGCGTCCGGCTTTAGCAACAGCAAGCCCTGTAACGTTGAGTCAGGATAATAAATAATGTCGTAGAAGAAATAAACGAGCCTTTGAAGTGAGTAAAATAGCAGCGTGACACGGTGAACGCGGAATAACTAAAACAAATGTTACGTTCCTTGAAAAATGCAATCAGCAGAGAATGTACACGTGCTGGGGACAACATGGAAATTTGTTATTGGGAGACTGACGATAATTTACAGTTAGTTCTGCCGGCCAATGTCGTCCGCCATGCTTCAGCTTATGAATATCTATGGAGCCACAAATTGTAACTTCAACAGAAACGAAAACCGCGACACGACTCTCTTCCTACCTGTTTGTTCGTTGGTCGCGTTTATTTTGCGAAGGAAAAATTCTTTCTGTCGAAAAAGATGCGATTCGCTGCGTGGAAAAGTGCACAGAAAGAAGGGTGCAAGATTCTTTGTACCTTCGAGGACGGATCTTCGTTGATGTTAAAAGCCAACGTTAATTTCGAGGACAAAGAGAAATATAAATATGAAAGCAACATTGAAAGGCAAAGATATGAAAAGCAGAAGTATCAAAAAAGAAAGATATCTTCTTTACCTTATCTGCGAGTAGTTGAACTAATCCATTAAACGATACTAAGTGATGAAATGATTCTTTCTGAATAAAATAAGCCGAAAAATATTAATGAAAATACATTCGAACGCCTGTTTCGAGGTATTTAAAAGTATGTAAGCTACCCGATGCGATCAAAATACACGTTCGAGAAATATATAATTTTTCATTTTTCCAGGTATTTCGAATTATTTCGAGCTTCAGGTGTTTTTCACCTTTTAAGCAAAGTTATAATGTACGCAATTTGTAGGGCTCTAGCAACAGTCTAATTTATTTGCCCTGTGTAATTTGTATTAGAGGTGGTTTGAAATTAAAAACCCTCATTTTTCCAGGATGTTCGAAAATATCCTAATTCATATTTTTAAATTATCCCAATTAATAATTAAGCTAAGGAGAGCAGATATGTACCCGTAACAAATTAGTAAATTCTAAATAATAAAATATAAACAATATACGAATTTTTTCATGGCACTGAGTTCACGTTTATTTATTCAAGCGAATTTTGCTCAAAAGCGTGTTTTAAGAATTTTTTGAACTTGTCACAGAGAATGTCAACGAAGAACAGTAAGATAGGGATTTCGAATGATTATTCAGTGAGCAACTTTGAATAATTGTCTTTACCATGAGAATAATAATTCATCTTCCTGATGTTTCGCGGTTATCCATTTCGCTTTCTTTGCAGCGTGAAAACGAGCACATCGTAACCACGGAAAATATGCAACGACTTCAAACCGCGCTTTCCCTCCTCTTTCACTATCTCTGTTTTCGTCGGCGTAAAATTAATTTCTCAAGAGGAACACAGAACTTTAATCTTTAACGTGTTTACTTAAATTAACGGTAATTAAAGTTTGCTTTTATATTAGCTTAAATTGCACGCT
>NW_017100195.1:2151258-2166145 GCF_001263275.1 Habropoda laboriosa | reverse complement strand
CTGAAATCTCGATACGTAATGTACTACTTAGAATGAATATTAACCGAGTGAAAAACTTGCCCAGCTTGTTTGAAGTAATTTGTCTCGTGTTACGACGAGAGTTTGCGTTTGCCTAGGAAAATAACGACGTTGCAAAATGTCTCTGTGAAACGCGTTTCGCTTGTCTAGGGAATATTTGCTTAAAGAAGAAGGAAAAAGGATTTCACTTTATTCGTACGACATCTCCTTTTTCGCGTATTTTAGCTGAAGTATATTGTTGAAGGATGAACTTTGCTGCTGGGGTTACTTAAACGCGAAGAGTATAATAAATTACTCTAATCGATTATACAAAGAAGAAATTATAAAAAAGAAAACACTTTTCGTGAAGTTTTATTGCTTCTGATTTTTCTCTTAAGCGTGGCAAAATATTACGACAAATTATTCTAGTTAGAGTAAGCTTCAGGAATTTCTGAAGAAACCAGAAACTCACTCTTATATTACAGATGTTGCTTCTTCATACAAATTTTCTGTGCAAACGTAATACTTATATTCCATCCAGTATTATATGAAGTATCATCAACACTACAGCTTGCTTAGCAGAAAGGACGCGTCACATGAAGCATAATTGTAGAAAACTTAAAAATTCTTGTATTAACCTATTTACTATATTGTATCAAACCGCGTCAAACTTATTTTTCTGAAACTTTGCGGGTTTGCTTGTTTGTGGTCAATAAAAGTATCAGGCAATTTTGTTTATAGTGTAGGCAAAATTTAGGGTTTGGGGCGGCCCACGTGGTCGTCAGCCGCGCCGATCGGGACGGTGGCCAGGTTTATGGTGCCGATGTGACCGTGGGTAAGACGTGCCATAAATCTGGTCACCAGAAGTAAAGGACGGAAAGCGACGTTCCCGGGCGAAACGGGTTTTCCGCCAAAATCGCGATAGAAGGGGAAAAGGAGCGTTGCTGAGAATAGGACTCGTGTCCGTGTAGAATAAATTATTAATTATTTGTTAGAAAATAAAACTGTCTCGTCTCTCGCCTTTATCAGCTGATTCCGTCAAACCTCTCTCCATCCCGGACTCGCCCCCACAATAGTCGTCTCTCGCCTTTATCAGCTGATTCCGCCAAACCTCTCTCCATCCCGGACTCGCCCCTACAATACCTACTTTTTCCCCTATTTTCCTGTATATCTTGAAAACTGTAGTGGCTGCAGAAAAATTGTTAGAATGAAAATTTTATGCATATTTTCGAACCTGACAAGGAGATCAAACTTCTTTTTAAAATGAAGGTAGCGGAGAATGTTTTCTTTTATTGAACTTTGGCGGTTATGGTGGCAGGAGGCAGGAGACAGAGAAAGGTTTTCGGGGTACAAAAGTTTCTTCGTAATTTCTTTTTTAAGAATTTGCCATTTTAGATGAGGCACACTTGAAAATTTTCTTATTAGATCTGAAACAGGGCATACTGAATAGGACCGTTTAAATAAATACAGAAGGAACGTATCATTTCAACCCTCGGACAGCGGATGTCGGGTCAAATATGACCCAACGCTAGAATCTTCTTCGTACCGTGATGCCCGGTTTGTTCCAGTTCCTCGAAACTAGGAGCAGATATTGGGGTATCGCTGAATTAAAGCACTTAAGGATCGTCGTTGCGTAGAAACAGAACTTTATTCGACGGAGATTTTGACGTTACGCGACGTGCGCGTGGTAAAATAGAGAATGAACGCGGAAATAGAGAAAATAGGGCTATTTGAGGGATCTGGGAAGATGGACTTTGGGTTGTGACTATGCAGGAGAGTTGGAAGGTGAAGAGTCCAGTATGAGTAATGGTGAAAGTGGGTGACTCGTTGTAAATACAGATGATTAAGGACCAAGAAGGAAAATATTTGAGGGTGTAACAGTACGCAAGCGAAATCACATTTTTTTATTTCACTAGGCATTGTATTGTTCAAAATTATGCAAGTGTAATATGATTAAAATAACAAACGTCTTCATAATATAAGCAGAGAAGAGTCGCGACTGTTTCGAAGTGTGATTGAAACGACGGATGTCTATCTGCGAACCGGGTGACCAAAGGTTGACATAAAAAGAAAGAGAGATAGCGACCCTACAATTCAAACTTCCCTGCAGTAGCATAAAGCGCAATCGTCCAGAGAGCGTCTAACCTGTTTAGACTGTGGATCACGTCTCGGTAGCAAAAAGGTGCGCAAACGGCGTGACTGGTTTTTCACCGCGCGAGATGATCAACACGCTAATAGGGAACGACGCGGTGTTAACGGGAAATCGCTCCCGCGAGCGTCGTTCATTCGTTATCACGGATAAATGTTCCGACGGAAGAAGCTTTGTAAGCGGATACAACTGGCATAAACAACGTTTTCTTTGCTTCTCTCGTCCCACAAAGGGGGATCCTTGCGTGCAATTTCTCAGTAGCTGTCCAGGGAACTACACGCGGCAGTATAACGCCGTAAACTTAATTAACAGAAGCTACATACGTGTGACACCGTTTAAACGACGAAACTCCGGTTGTCCGCCGTAAAGTATGAATCAGTGTAACGATAACAGCTGGAGTATCGTTAGGTCGAAGGGATTTGCCGGCAAGAAACCGAGCCGGTTTAACCCTTTGAGGTCGGGCGTTTGCTTTCAGCCGTCGAAGCACATATATCACGCGATGGAGAAATGTGAAATAGGATATTTGTATAAAATGAAACCGCGTATTATTGTATTATACGTATGCAAAGTACGGAACAACGGTTCCCAAAAAATCATAAAACGGCCCTGACCGTTATTATTGTACCGAACGGCAGCGTAACACATTTTTTACCACCCATTATACCTATCCTCTAATTAGCAACCTAGTCTTTTCCTTCTCCGATGTTCGATTTCCTCTCCTTCTGGGATTTTCCAAAACTCTAGCCACCTCGACCTTTCATCTCCACTTTTACCATTTCCCTATCCTCTTGCAAATATCCTAAGACCAATCACCGAATTTCGATCGTTCCAATTTTCTACCCCCAGATTTTAACTCTCATTTTCTGTACTCCTCCAATTTTTCAAGCAGTCTTCCTCCGAACACCAAACGATATACTCAAAAAACGATCAGCCGAGTCTGTTGTAGAGTCACAAGCCGAGACTTGTACCTTACCTATAAATTAAATAAAACTTGTACTCCGGATTCTCGCTAGTTTCTCAGTATAAGACACTCCATTCGTCGTGATCCAAGTCCCGTATTCGTGGACCGATACGACACCACATTTATAATCTTGCATTATACTGCTAGTGTTCGCTCGATGAAAATTAAGCTCAGCACTCGTATCTGAGATAAATACAACTGCAAAGGGTTAGGAGAGATTTTATTTTCAAACTATATTATAAGATTGTTGGAAATGTTTGAATTGATAATCTTAATGCCAACGAAGTTAATAAAAAATATACAAATATTGTTTTTACTAAGTGGGACGCAGTGTGGCATTTAATGCCACTAAAAATTAATGTTAGTATTCCAGGGTTAAAGGGACCACGACCTTGCTTCATTCGAAAGCCTTCAACAGGGGTGTTTAACGTTATCGTTATCAGCGACTGGGTTAATGGCTTCCTATTATAATTTGTCAGGGTAAGTTGGCTTCGGTTTAAGTTGGTGCATGTTTTATTTAGTCCATTCTATCCAGGGGAACTGCATATACAGTGTGTTCGCTTGAACGGTCCTCACGATTTTCGACAATTTTGCGATAATGTAACGAAAAAGTCGTCGATTAAAGTAATACAAAGGAAATAAATGTTTTTCTTTCATGGTAAAATAGTAAAGTAACGTCGACTGAATTATCACAAATCTATTGGATACCGTCTCACATTGGGATTCAGGGTAACGAAAATGCAGAGAAATTAACCAAAAACGCAGCCAAAGGAGCACCAACAACCTCTCCCAAAATACGCTTCGCAGATCTCAAAGAAATAACCAAAACCTCAGCGATCAAAAACACCCAAGACACCATCACCAAACAAGGACTAACTAAGGGAGTCGACTATTTCCAACAATTCCACAACACAAACCCTAAACCATGGTATGCGGGTAAAAATCTAAAACGAGAAATTGTAACAATGATAAATAGACGTGGATCAGGCCATTATAATCTCGCTCGAATAGGCATTACAATACGAAAGACAGGGCAATGCCTGCTATTCGATAGTCAGAGAACCACCCTCGTCAGAAAATTACATAAAATTAACTACCCTCTTCCATTGTCACACAACCTTACACTCTGGAAACCTACAGGAGATTTGTAACGCCATTCACTGCTGCAAACTATCTGTCTAAAACATTGTACCACTTTGACAATTTTTTATACACACGATCTCAAGAGAGATTAAAATTGCTCGAAATAAAAGAAAAATTATCATAATGATATCAAGATCACGTTGCGCATGATTTATAATATTGCAAGGGAATTGAAGTAAATTTATTTCTCGTAAATGCTTTGATGAAATCAATCAACCTGAGTTAACATCTTCTGTAATGTAAATTACACTATCAGAAACGTGATCAATATTAGGACAATAAGAGATAATTTGAATTAATAAAAAAGGAACACTTATTCGTATGACATTCAAATTAGAGTAGCGAAGAAGCAATCGTAAGATAGGGTTGTCCGGTCGCGCAGCCCACCGGCCAGTCACACATCATAAATTAATAAACAGTCCTTTCCAACCGTCTTCCTAGCCCCTAACAAATTCCTTTCCTATCATAAAATAGTTCAAGTCGCTCCCTGGCCATGTTTCCTATCCCTTTCCCCTTTCCGGGTTTTCCCTAAATTATTTAAACTTTTGCCCACCACCTTCACCCTCACGTTCTCCTTCCACTAGTTTCCTAATATCCAATCACACCTCCGCATTTTTCGAGACCTTCTTTTCCACCACCTTCAACGTCCAACCAATCGGAACACACACCGACCTAATATATACCCACGTACCACCACAAATAAAGAGAGTTCAAAAATATTCTGAAGGAGAGAACCTATTATTCACCATCACCACACCAACTACTAGAATTTCGCCCTTCCGGGATTGACACATCGGGAGCGCAACGATACGAACTAAGAACGAAGCTGAAACCAGTCTCGTTCACGAGTAGAGTATCGTACAAGGGTTACATTTTGAAACCCTTTGAATTCCATTTTTAATCATAATGTTCTATTTAAAAGTCACAGGAACGAAGTATTTTCGAAACTTTCATTCTTGGTTTATGTTACCAATTAATGTAAATTAAGTTTTACACGAGAGCTGCTAGAGTGGACGTTCTGTGCCTATACCTACGACTTGTAGAAATGTTTTTACCTGTTAATTTACTTATACAGATATTTACTATATATTTCATTTTCTTGTAACAGAGATTGAAACTGAAAACTTCTTTTAAATTTAATATGTTTGTACAAAGTACAATCAGTACCAAAAGTATCCGAATTCTTTGTTCTCTTTAATGTAACACTGTACTTTAGCATTATATGCTGTTTGCCAAAATATGCATAAATTTGGAAATCACATACGTACATTTTTCAGGCTACTCTGAGGAAAAAATGACCTTCTTTAACCAAATTTTAATCATTTTTCCCTTTAAATGCCCCAAGCAATATATGCAAATTTCAGATTTGTGTCTGTAATTTGTTTGCCGAGCAACGTATAAGTTTCTTCTCTTCTCAGGTTTCCACTTTCACCAAAGGTAATTAATAACAGAAACAACCAATCGAGTATATCGATTCCTTCTTGCATTTGCGCTCTAAATTAGTTTGTTACACGCTAACGTCGAGTAGTCGACGTTTCTGGCATTCACACGAGACATTCTTGGAAATAACGCGTTCTGAAATAAGTAGAAACTTGACCACTGGAACGGAGAGTTGAAAAGCTGTACCGAAAGAAATGGTTTGGGGAAAAAGTTGGAAAGAATATAACGAAACTCAGCGGGAACCCTGGTGATATATTACATTCTCGACACAAGATGTTTCTCGACCACGCCTATTCGCAATTCACTGTAAACCACAGACGTGTATTAATTCCACCATAATTCATAAGATGGGAACTTTGGCGTATTTTTCAAACTAACGGACAACCTTTCGTTTGAAAATAACAAGACAGCTAGCGTCCCCTCTATTAAAGAAAAAGCGATTATTTCCAGCTACTTTGACACAGTTAACGATAATGTCGAGGTATTCGTGCTGCATACAAGCAAAGGAAATAATATCCAAGTACACGTTTAATATTAACTACACATTTCATAGGCATTCGTTTCTCTCGTTTGATCTTCTTTCGAAGTTATACGAGAAAGAGGTGTAAAGTCTCAAAGTGTCAGCTGTAATTCGTTTCCCATTTCTTTTTAATTCTGTTGGAAAAGAGGGACGGAATGTATGTGTATGTAATCTTGGGCAACTGAGAATTTCAACATTTTATCTTATACCCTTCATTATCTCCGCTTGAGAAACGTGTAAGTATTAGGTCATCCCGCGAGTTCGTACCGAAAGCGAGAAGTACTTCAATGAAAATCCAAGGAAATTCTGTAACAAGGATGTAACGGTCTTATCAGAGCAGAAAATAGAAAAAAAATTGTGGAACGAGAAAATTAAATTATGCGATGAAAATGAGTAAATTATAAAATTCGACACGAACTGACGGGATGACCTAATTTAACTTAAATAGCTGTTGTTCCGTACCGAAAATTTCCTTTTCTTTAGATTAAGATTTCAAGGCAGTTGTAAAACGAACCTGAAGGATCCCGCGGCCTATAGCCGAGACGATTAGAGACGCGTACCCTCGGTAAAATCATAAACGAACGGCGTTTTCCGACCTCCCAATTATCAAGGTAGTACTTTCCTTCTTTCATGTCCGATCTCCTTTTTTCCCGGAATTTCCCAAACCCCAGACACCTCATCCTTCTACCACCACCTTTACCCTCCCTCCATCTACTTAAGAAACACCCTACGACCAATAATCGATTTTCTACATTCTCCCATTTTTTCACCTCCCAAATTTAACTCCGCCTTCGGTAACTCAGATGCATGTCCTCTTCCGAATTTCGAACCAGTTCCGAACGCCAACCAACGAACAACCAGCTATTCAATCAGTCCGAGCACTGAACGATCAATCAAGTTCTTTTTATATATACCATAACGTTCGAGATAAAGTACTCCGTGACCGCTTCAGGCCTCGTTAAAAATTATCCGAATATTTTCTCTCGTGATCTAAGTCTGCAACACAATGCAAACCGACGCGAGTACACGACAGATGTTTAACCCTTTCGCGACTGAATTATATTTTTTTTTGAGAATTTATTATTTATCTATTGACCATCGTGTTAAGCACTCGGGTACTAATTTCCGTGTACTTGGAATATTGCACTAGGTGCCGTCTGAAGGTTGAATGTATCGTTGAAAGTCTGACTGAATCCTTAAGATTCCTAATGTAACTGATGGTCTGTGTACTAACACTCTGTGGTCTTAAGCTAAGTCGGCCTTCTTGTCGAGTCGTCCCTTCTCCAAATCTTCTAAAATTTGAAGAAGGGACGCGAAGGGAGGTTCTTGAAATTACTAAGTGACCAACCCCGTATCACCACCTTCCATTGCGCCCGGAGCGGGGGTGACGAAGCTGGTCCTTGCTGGATGGAAATTTGACAACAAGGGGGGGAAACCCGGCCAGGTCAACTCTGACTCTCCGACTCGTTCGGAAGGTCAGGTACCGAGAGGCCTCGATAATTGCATCGGTTTCGAAGACCCTTCGGGGGTGACTTTACGATACCTTGCCTTACCGACTGAACAATAGCCTATTCTTTAATATTTGGGAAATTCTACGTGCCGCATGTTGGCTGCAGACCGGTCTGCTAAATTAAAATAACGGTTTGCTGAACTAGAAATCACGTATCATAAAATCGTCCCCTTGCTCTCCTAACACATCGTGTTTTTTATGGGTACTAGATTCAGATCGACAGATGCGTCTGTCCCATTGCAAGCTATTTATTATTTTAATCCTCTACCGTCGAGGCGGTGTCTCAGTTTTGTTTTCTATTCTATAATGTTCATGAGGAAAATGTGTAATAAAGGTGAATCAGTAAGAAAAGTTGTCAAAAATGTTCTATATTTATGTATAAACGAAATGGAAGTTCAAGAGTTTCGTAGACTCCGTGTCGTGTTTTGACAGTAGAGGGTTAATACTGTGCGAAGAAAGAAAAGATAATACATTACACGTCATTAATAATTTTATAATTTCCAGCCTACTAAAATAAAACTAAATGTAGAATTAAAATGAATCTTTATTGCTGATATAATTATCTCTGTCACACCTTAATTAATATCCGTGCCTCGAGTCTGACTCATTATAAGGCAACTACGTTAATAGCAGAATTTACAAAATAAATGATACCAAAGGAAAAAATCATATACCATTCTAAACATACAATAAATAACAAAGATATAAAAAGAACACTGAAAATTCGAATCAGTTTGTAACTTATAATGTAAAATTTAATTTGAAAAGAAGAATGCTTAAGAGTTCTATCATCGTATGCAGAAAGGTCGAACATCGTGTTCTACTTTAAGCACAGCAAGGAGAGACTGGAAAGAAAGCTCGATACGTTGCTACCATTTGTTGCCAAGATTTCTCAGATACACGTAAAATCCGATGATCTTTGAACCACGCCCGTTTGCAATTCGCTAGATAATCGTTCCAGAGACGAACTTGAGTTTGTCACTCGAATGAGGTCGTTAAATTCAGCTGCTCCGAACTGCGTGCTCGTACTTTACGAGGCCTGAATTGTTTGCAGAGCATCCTGGAAACTGGGAACCAGATCTGGGCACGTTTCGAACGAGAAATAGTAAACAATTATTTGCAGCTGGCATACACTTGTCTCGTACAAGTGTTATTTTACGCGGGGAATGAAATACTTGCCTTCGATAGCACTTTATTCCTAATCGAGCTGACTTTCAGATTTTTACGAATATTTTCTAAATCCACGCTTTCAGAATACTACGAATTCTGTGACATTGTTTCAGTTAAAATCACTTCAGCTCCTTTGTATTAAGAATGATTCAAGAATTTTGAATAAATTTAAAATATGCTTCGACAGAAGAAAATTCTGCGTGAAGTTCTTGTTAATGGGACAGAAATTTTTTGAGTAAAATAATTACCCACAAAGTGTAACTTATTTTCAACGAAAATATTTCGTAAATAAAATAAATAACTTCAGAAACAATATTTCATATTCGTTCAAGGATAACTCCCATATTTCCTATTTCACGAAGAGCGGAAAGAATTAGCTAGATTAAACTAGGCGAATAAACAAACTATCACAAATTCTTGATAACGCAACAGATATTTCCTAACTAAAATAACACAGTGACACTACTTTTTGTGTAAAATAATTACCCATAAAGTGTAGGTTATTTTAAGAAAAGAAGCAGTATTCCATAATTGTCCGAGGACAACTCGTATATTTCCTATTTCACGAAGAGCAGAAACAATTAGTTAGATTAAACGGGCGAATAAATCTGTCACATTATTCTAAACGTACACAAGTTGCAAACTAACCTTTAGATTTATTCTTCGATTGGTTAATTATCCTGATACCACTCGACCCTGATAAATCGCACGTCCCCTAGACACGCCGTTTATCTTGCTGCGGTGAAGACGGAGAACACGAAGGGAACCAAGAATGCGGGCAGCTCACTGAAATTCCGACTATGTGAGGTCGAAGAATCGCTGATTAAGTTGTACTATAGGCCCTCGTACGAGGAGAGACGACCCGATTTTCCCTATTTTCAACAGCTGAGATTCCGTTGGACGAGAACGAACGGAACGATCGAGGAAAAATGGAAGTCGACCGAGAATTAATTAATTTCGAAACGACCACCGCCCTTGATAGGTATAATGCGGCAAATAGAAGGTAGAATTTCGCGAGATTCATTTTTACGAGGGATGGAAACTTGATAATACGAATTAGAGACGGTACTACTTTCAATGGCACGGTTACTCGAGAGTTTCGTAATTGAAGCGAGTCGAGCCTAAAATTGATTTTAAAGAAGAATTTAAAGGGATCGTTTCGTTCTACGTTCGTAGCAGCGTGGTGGACAAAGAGTTATCATTTCGTTCACAACTTTATTACGTATCTGAATAATTCGATTTTTCACTGCTGCTGCAAAAAAGAAACGGTAGATTTGACAATTTTTCACGATTGGGCATCGAAATTTTTTACTCGCAATGTGAATTAATACTATTCTAATAAAATCAATATTATGTACAAGAAGTACAAGTAAAGTTTGGATAATTATTTATAAGTGCAAAAGAATGATTTAGTTTGCAAACATGTAGATTACAAAGAAATCTAATGAATTTATTTGCGTACTTCGATGGTAATTATACGACAAGAAAATTTAACGTGCAGTTTATCAATAAGACACAAGGAAGTTGGGCAATTTGATAAAATACATTTATGACGATAATTTTGTGTTTCGATTTTGTTGTACAGAATAAACTCCCGCTTGCTAATAGTTCAATTATGAATACAGCAATTTTACTGCCGAAGCAAATGGAGGTTATTTTTTCACGACTTCGTATAATTCTAAAGCTGATAAAGAATTTATGACAGTTGAAAAGCCTTTCAACTGAATGTTACGGCAACCTACGATCCTACTTCCATCGGTACGTATATTTTATTGCAAACGTAAAATTTCAATTGTTAAAAATGGATCTCCTCTGTTTCTTTCTTTTTCGATATTTCATGTAGAATTTCATAAAACCAATTGAAACGAATTCTCTCCGACTCTGCACAATTCAAAGCTGAAAACGAACGTTGCTCTTTTCATTGTGAAAATTTTGCTATGAAACAAAACCAATAAACAGCATACTAACAATTCGTCCCATTTATCAGACCAGAAATTCGAAAATGTGGAAAAAGTGTGAAAGTGAGAAAATGCTAACTAAGTTAACTTTTAAGTTTAACTTTTCCCTTTGTTTCCGGTAACTTCGCCCAGTGGTTGTCTCGTTGAATCAACGATCGGCGAACCAACTTGAAACAATTCTCACGATGCAGCGTCGCAGTGCCACGGAAATATAACAGTTTGTCCCACAGAGGCAGCGAAAGATTGCTACGAAACCCATTACGCGAGCGCGGCGGTCCGAGCGTCGCGCTAATTATAGTAATTACCAGCATTGAGGAATCTCAATTGGTTTGACCAGCAGAGTAAGCAAGCCGGTGTTAATTAAACAAGATAAATTGCAGCCACCTCCGCGTCAAGCCGGATTATCGATCTGCCATTAATATCGAATAAAACGTCGAACATCGCCGCGACGCGACGCGACGACGATGCTCCCTCCTCTGTCGGTAAACAGACGTTCCCCGAGCTCTTTTAAACTTCCACCCCCGGTCGTCCAAGCGTCCACGAGATGGTCTGTCGAAACTTTATAGTCGCCTTTTTTATATCGTTTCCGTACTCTCCGTTAAGATATTCAAATTTTTGTACGCAATTTAGAGCACGAGGCCAGTTTACGAAGGAGGGCGTATTAAAATTCGTTCGTGCAACTTCGAGCCGGCCAGCCAGCTCTCCACGACCCCAACCGCGAACTTTCTTAAACGACGCTTTTAGCGATATTAACCGGCGACTCGAAAGAATATATAAGTAGAGCGCTTCCTCGAGGATGACCTCTCGCGAGATACGAATTTAACCTGCAGAATTATATTCTATATCGACAAGGGGTGGTGGGATAAGAAGCGCGGTTGGAAGCTTTGGTACAGCGTCAAGGGAGACCCTACATTTCCGAGGCAATCGGCCAAAGTAATCGATGAAATTTTTACAGTGCGTTTTATACGAGCTGGCTGATGGCTCGGAGAAGGGACGAGACTTTTTACTTAACTGTTGGTGCGTGGACGACGGGGAACTTACTTGGCTTTCTCGCGGTGAAAAATTGAAGGGAACGGGATCTGTGGGAATTCCTTGAGAGGGAATTATTTTACTTGAAAGTTTCGAGTTATTAGATAGAATTGAAAGTATTTCTTGTTTGATACATGGACAACTTGAGTTATGCCAATTGGTTGGGAGAAGACTTTCTTTTATTTTGTTTTATAGTAGGAAATGTATAGTTTTTTGCTTTTCTAATTATTATGTGATCTTGATGGACAGCAGCTTTTCTCTTATTTTGTATGAAATTGCCTGGCTTCACTGTGTCGTTTATTTCTTTTGCATATTATCCTGAAACGTTTGTTTGTTGTTAAAAAATCTGATGCTACCTGCTGTATCGATTGAGTTTCCATTCTTCTTTTGTGCAGACGCTTCTTTTATTTGCTGCATTCTATGATTGATAAATGTTTTCACTACGACTGGAAAGTTCACCATCTATATAGTGAGTTTTCTTCGTTCGTGAGAAGAAAAGTTACGGTTGATTAGAATTTTAAATTTCAATGGGAGACGCAAGAATAAATATGAAAAATAATTGTAAATTTGTAAATTGTATGATGATATATAAATAGAACGAGACCATAAAGTGTAGATAAATGGATAAGTACATAACGTTTAAGTCACACGACGTTATCGAGGGTTAAAAACATTTATCAAACTTTCAATTATTAAAAAGGAAAATCAATTTCTGACGATAACAATAAATTTTGAATTTTTCTACGTACATTTCATTTCCAGGCTAAATTCTCATAAAATAATTGCGATAACATCACCACATAATGTAAACGATAAAAGTAAGCCAAAAGAAAAGTTAATAAAAAACGTCATCGTCCAACGTCATCTTGAATTGTAATTATTGAAATTTATCCTGTTTCAAGAATTTCTAGAAATCTCTTCCCAACTAAGACTTCTATACATCGTTCAAAATAAGAGTAACCTCGCTTCGCACATGGGACGTGTCTAAGGCAGGGCTAGAACGTCCAAACCGCCTACGTTTTTCTCTGTCTTACCCTCTGCTACGCTCTCTGTCTACTGTTCCGGGCGTGTTGTCTCATATACACGGTGACTTAATTAATTTCGCACACGCACGGCTAGCAACTGTGTTTTATAAAAATTGTTTTGCAGTTGTTTTGAACGAACTTGAAGTGTTTATTTAACATGCATGTTATTACTTTTAAACGTGGAAACTGATGTGCTCGTACATTGCTTTAAGATATTGTACGAGAGGTAGGTAAGAATTATGAACGGTACTGTTTTACAATTTCGATATTATTATTTCTGTGTGTCGTTTTAGCTGGTTAATCGGTGGATGGTTCTAAGAATTCGATTGGTAACTTTAATTGAGAGAAGAGAACACACATTGCGAGGTTTCAATTGTATTGTAAGCATATTTCATTTCGAATGGGATGATATTTCTACTTAGTACGAAACTTATTTTAATAAGGAACACGGTCAATGCATATATTTTTCATACAGATGTTTTCGTACAAGCTACATTATCCATAGATGAATAAGTTGAAAACGTGGCTTAGCGGTTAGCTTTAGGGTGTATTTAGAAGTGCTTATTTAGGAGATGTAGGAGAAATTGTGACGACTCGTTGTTAATCAGCCAATAGCGATGGAATAAGGCTGTCGTACTTGCTCTTACGTCTTCAGTGATGGTTAGTGAATCGTGACAGGAAGAAGGATCGAGATTATCATCGACAGCATCGTCAGAAATGACGTATTATCAGATTAGTTGATTTTTCAAATAGAAATTTTGTGAATTTTGCGCCTTTAATAGTAGTTAATGTTAATTGGAGCGTAATTGCATGTTGTAAATAGTTTGAAATTTGTATTTATAATAAATTTCTTATTGTTTCGATATTACTAGTAATGTAGATAGTAAAATAAAGTTTCTACTTCATTTTTAAGTAGCTTGACTATAGAGTAAGTAGTGTTTCTTGTTAAATAACAATTTAGATGATTGTTTATGATTATTATAAGATTTAAATAATATTATCGTACGCTTTAACTTGATAGAACAGCTCAATATATTAATTTTGCTCTGAATTAACCATTGCATTCGATAGATTTGTCAGAAATTGTTTATAACTTTTATTACAAATTAGAAAAATTAATGTTCTTTGCGTATAAATTACAGATGGACGTTCCGGAACACCCTAGAAATCAAGGAAAGGACTTGAACATCAGGAAAACTGAAGAAATGCAATTATTTGTGAATAAATCAATTATTTATTGTAAAATTATTGTTTAAAATGTGTATTGCAACAGGTTACAATATACCAGTATTATTTTACAGCATTTTACAGTCTATTTACTGCTCCTTACACTCCAAATCCACTTGTTTTTGCAATAAACCCATTGTTTAAACAATTTTCCGTTGCAAAAGTCGATAAACTAATGGCAGAAACCACCAGGAATGCGTTTTCATTGAAAAAAACGAAAAAATCCCGAAATTCGAGCGAAAACTACGAAAATTAGAGAAAGTTTACGAAATTCGCGCGAATATACTCGTTTCGGTGCTAAAGTCCTCGAGAATTCCTGGAATTTTCGTCATTTCTCGGAAATGACCAAATTTCCGAGAATCGAGTCATTTCCAGGAAGCGACCTCCTATCATATCATGTTCGCCTATTATAAAGTCGATTTTCAACCAAAAGGTCTTCGAAAATTACAGTTCTCGAGAATTCCTAGAATTTTCGTCATTTCTCGGAATTGACGAAATTTCCGAGAATCGAGTCACTTCCAGGAAGCGACCTCCTATCACATCATGTTCGCCTATTAGAAAGTCGATTTTCGGCCAAAAATTTTCGAAAATCGAAAATCCTGACTTTCTAATAGGCGAATATGATATGACAGGAGGTCGATTCTTGGAAATCACGTCATTTCCGAGAAATGACGAAAATTCCAGGAATTCTCGGGAACTGAAATTTTCGAAGACCCTTTGGCTGAAAATCGACTTTCTAATAGGCGAACATGATATGA
>NW_017100195.1:2149999-2150375 GCF_001263275.1 Habropoda laboriosa | reverse complement strand
ATTGCACATTGTTGCAAAACGGCGCGTCGTGCAACAATGTGCAAATTTTCGCGACAACAAAGTTGCAAACCCAGAACGCGTTTGCAACAATGTGCAATTTTCGGGAGCGCTTTCGGCAACAAAGTTGCAAACCTGTAACGCGTTTGCAACAGTGTGCAATTTTCGGGAGCGAATAATAATAGGGAAAATAATACGAGTTAACTATGATCATGTTCGCCTATTAGAAAGTCGATTTTCGGCCAAAAATTTTCGAAAATCGAAAATCCTGACTTTCTAATAGGCGAACATGATGTGATAGGAAGTCAATTCTTGGAATTTTCGTCATTTCCGAGAAATGACCAAATTTCCGAGAATCGAGGCGATTCCAAGAATTGAC
>NW_017100195.1:2147605-2148607 GCF_001263275.1 Habropoda laboriosa | reverse complement strand
AAAATAATACGAGTTAACTATGTTACAAGCGAGAACGACGCTTGTAACAATGTTACATTCAAGCTTAGTGCTTGTAATAATGCTTGCGTTCGAAATAACGCATCTAATAATGTTGCAATCAGAAATGGAGATTCCAACAATGTTTGTGTTCAAATATAACGCTTCAAGCAATGTTGCATTCAAAAATAACGCGTACAACAATGTTTTGCATTCGAAATGGTGCTTCCATCGATGTTGCATTCGAAAATAGAGACTGCAACAATGTGCTCGAGAATTCCTGGAATTTTCGTCACTTCTCGGAAATGACGAAATTTCCAAGAATCGAGGCGATTCCAAGAATTGTCCAATGGGCCTCCGAAACTTTCAGTTCTCGAGAATTCCTGGAATTTTCGTCATTTCCGAGAAATGACGAAATTTCCAAGAATCGAGGCGATTCCAAGAATTGACTTCCTATCATATCATGTTCGCCTGTTAGAAAGTCAGGATTTTCGATTTTCGAAAATTTTTGGCCGAAAATCGACTTTCTAATAGGCGAACATGATGTGATAGGAGGTCGCTTCCTGGAAGTGACTCGATTCTCGGAAATTTCGTCATTTCCGAGAAATGACGAAAATTCCAGGAATTCTCGAGAACTGAAAGTTTCGGAGGCCCATTGGTCAATTTTTGGAATCGCCTCGATTCTCGGAAATTTGGTCATTTCCAAGAAATGACGAAAATTCCAAGAATTCTCGAGAAATTTAGCGCCTTTCGAAAAATGCACATTGTTGCAAACGTGTTCTGGGTTTGCAACTTTGTTGCCGGGAATCGCTCCCGAAAATTGCACATTGTTGCAAAACGGCGCGTCGTGCAACAATGTGCAAATTTTCGCGACAACAAAGTTGCAAACCCAGAACGCGTTTGCAACATTGTGCAATTTTCGGGAGCAATTCGCGGCAACAAAGTTGCAAATCCAGAGCACGTTTGCAACAATGTGCAATTTTCGGGAGCGAATAATAATAGCGA
>NW_017100195.1:2094547-2147535 GCF_001263275.1 Habropoda laboriosa | reverse complement strand
TGCGTTTTTCGAGAACGATTCGCGGCAACAATGTTACAAACTCGATTACACGTTTGCTCCAATGTGCATTCGAAAATAATACGAGTTAACCATGTTACGAGCGGGAATGACGCTTGTAACAATGTTACATTCAAGCGTAGTGCTTGTAATGATGTTTGCGTTCGAAATAACGCTTCTAATAATGTTGCAATCAGAAATAGAGATTCCAACAATGTTTGCGTTCAAATATAACGCTTCAAGCAATGTTGCATTCAAAAATAACGCGTACAACAATGTTTTGCATTCGAAATGGTGCTTCCATCGATGTTGCATTCGAGAATAGAGACTGCAACAATGTGTGCATTCAAGTTTCAAAGATGTACAGTGTAAGAAAAATGTCTTGCTACTTAAAAATCACCGTTCAACGATATAAAAGTTCTTTTCCTGCTATTGCAACCGTGTCCCACACCTCGATCAATTTGCAACCTCAACTCACACGAGAACAAAGGCTCCGCGGAAACAAAACGTCATTATACATTCTCAACATATTTCTCCACCCCTATAAATAACCCGTCTATGTAGAAATTATATTTAAGTATCGTTAACCACTCCTATCCTACAATATTGCAATAATTTAACAAAACCTATTATTCAAATTCTCACATGTCATAATCAAGAGAAACCAGAATGACTCCAACGACAAAATAATATTAATTTCAATTGTAAAGCAGCATTTCAGTTCATTCATTCGCGTTTGCAATTCTCGATGCGGTGTTTTACGTATTGATATTTATTCAGGCTTGAAGTAACTGCGATTCAATAGATAGCGAGCCGTAAAATCATCGCTTACAATTCACATTCCTAATTACACTTCCAGTCGAGTCCTATAAATGTAGAAATTACTCGATCCATTCAGCCAGTAACAGATCATTTTCAGAACGAAGCACACGGTTGAACGAATGCATTTCAAACAGAAACTGCGTCACGTTCAAGAGACGTTATATCTTCATAAAACTATCGAAGCTTCTCATCGAGCTATTCACGGTTCGCATTAAAGCACGCAAGTATGTCGCGAGAAAATAGGAAGTAGCTCGACGAGGAAACATTTTTATCACAAAATAATTCCGCCCTTAGCGGCACAGTCTCAGATCGAGGGAGACAGCTACTTTTAAAGGGAAGAAGCATAATGTAGTAAAGAAATGTTTTCGTCGGAGAAATTTGCATTATAAAAATTACCGTAGCAAGAATGCCCGAGTTTTTCTATAAATGAAACTGGTGTACTATACGTATTTTCACTGTGCGGTGACTTGGTAAAAACAGAATTACGCGAAAAATTTCGTCGTTGGTTTAATTAATTAATCGAATTTACTTTACTCTCATTAACCAATCCCGAAAAGAAAAATACCGGTCGTGCTGTGTGTGTGTGTGTGTGTGTTTGGGGACAACTGGAAAGTCAAAATTACCGACGCGTAAACATGACCCTTTGACTGTTGAATTAAAAGTTCAACCAAGAACAGGATTTTTAATCCACCTTGGACAACGGGAACAGAAAGTCGGGTCAAAGAGAGACGAGCTTTCTAATAAAAATATCCACCTCTGCCACTCTTCTCAATCTCTCTCTCTACAATCGTGCTTTCTGAATCTCGTTAAAAAATCGCACGTGCGCCGAAGAAACGAGCTGCGAGAGGATCTCTTTCCACCGTGTTCGTGATTAAATCCACTAGAATCCGAATAAATCAGGTATTCTTTGATCGAACGAGGCGAATGAAACTCGGAAGATTTCGAACAACTTGGTAAATTACCAACGGAAGATAATACAGAAACGATAATTACACGATGCAATTGAAGATACTGCGGATATTGTTTATTGCTAGAAACATTCTTAAGTTCGCTATTTTAAAGAAATGAAGGATAATATCGTACGAAGTGTAGAAAAGAGTATAGGAACACGATTTTCGAATAATTCACAAGTTTGCATTGAACCATCAAAATTTTTGCGGAGATTTTACTACTGCATTCTACTGTAATCGTAAAAATGGGACTGTAGGCAAAGCCGAGACTAATTTACAGTAAAGTTTTATTATACTTTCTCGAAGCATTGGTATAAAATAACTGAAGAGACTGCAGGCATGGTGCTATTTTAAATAGTTTGAAAAAATTGTTCTTAGTGAAATGAATTTATCTAAGTTCCATTACCTAACTCTGCCATTTATTGTTCAACCCTTTAACTGGGGAAGGCAAGTTAACTCGTCATTAGTTCATCGATACTTAGAACACAATTGTTTATCGAAGGATTGTTTCAAGGAGAAAAATGAAATAATTCATAAATCAATGAGAGATTCAATTTCTGTTTGAGAAGTGAACTCAGTTAACAGGTTAAGACACCTATGAAGCACGGTGTATAGCACCAATCGTTAACTGTGCACATGATTCATCCATCGTTACTCTTCACGTACCTAAATTCTGTTATTAAAAGAAAAATCAATCATCTTGCTAGCTTTCACCTCATTCCAAAAAAGTCGATACCTTATTCAACGTCCAACACTCGACCCTAACGTAAGAAGTTGTTCATCTGTAAAACGGAAGAAGGAACATGCTCGTGCAAGGAGAGACTTCCGACATCCTGCCGGCAGGAAAGTTGACGAAGAAACATGAAATTTGTAGGACCATCGTTAATCGGTAAATCAATTTACCTACGGAATGGTCACGAGAACACGATAAATACAAGAAGCTGTCGATGAAGCAGAAAACAAAAAGGACAAGGTAAGGCGTCGTTGCTTCGTCGTCAGATTTAATGGCGCATTACCGGTTTACTTCGATATCCCCGCCCTGACCTATCTTGTATCCGACAAGCTTCTTTCGCCCATTCATTGAACCAATTCGAGGTGAAGACCCTTTCAGCGTGTTGTACGTCGATGCTCGACCGGAGCCAACGTTGAAAATGATATCCTCGTGCAGGCGTATTATCAACCCTTCCGTTGCGGCAAATTTTAGTACGCAACGCACATGGTAGACGGTGGATTTTCAATCAAGGCTGCGATATCTTTTGCTTTGGCCGCGTCGTTTTAAAATTGGTTCCTTTTTTAATTATGGTGGAAGTGTGCGGAGAGCAAAAATAGAGGATTAAATTGCGGTGAAAGTGCGCCAAAAGGCATCATCAGAACAGTGCGGGCAAATTTCCCAAGAGCCTATAGACGCTAACAGCAGTGAAAGGGTTAATCGCCGGACGAAAAGTAGAGCCGAGTCATATTTAACTCATCGCAAGATTTCTTCGTCTATACATTAGAGAGTCAACTGTTTTTCTTCAGATTTTTGTTCAAATACATTCAACCACATTTTTCAGTAGTTCCTTCTTTTAAATGGTATTACTAATCAACGGTTGAATGACTAACGATAGCACACTAAAATCTTCACAACAGCGACTATCAGACAGAGATAAAAAAATAGCATGCTATTTGAAAAATTTTGTTACATTACATTATGTCCCCCTCAATGTCATGCAAGGTTTGTACATACCACCTTTCCATGTTGTTGTAAATAACGGAGATATTCCAGGAGGAACCCGTGAACTTTTTACGCTCGCAAATAATATGGGTCACAGATGAGTATGATACGATAGAATGTATTCATTCGAAAACGCATCAATTACGTTTAACTGCATGAGCGCCTTTCCTCGACAGCATATTACTGTTACAAACAATCTGTGTCGAATAAAAATTTCTTCTAACGCGAAAGATAATAGACTCAGAATTCCGGACACAGCCTGTATCGTAAATGAAAGCTCGTGGCTTGGAGATCTATTCGGCTACCGATTCCGTCGCAACGAAAGGGTTAAGGTAGTGCCGTTCAGTCATTGCCCGTACGGGCAGCGTATTAAGCTTCCCCGGGCGTAAACAGATCGGCGGGCAGCAAGCCACGCCCCCTCGGGCTAAGGTGCGTGTATCTACTCTTCGTTCAAAATAAGAATAACCTCGTTTCGCGCGTGGGACGTGCCTAAGGCAGGGCTAGAACGTCCAAACCCCCACTTAACGCGTTGAACGCCCAAGCCTGTTTTGTCTTCCTTTGCGCTTAGCCCGCGATATCCAATTTCACCGATATGCTGGCGGCCGGAGATCTGTGTAAGGTTGCGATAAGTCTTTTTTTTGGTAACAAGTAATATTTAGGTACATTCTTTTATGATCTCCAAATTATTAAAAATTTATCAATAGAAGAATATAATTTTTTAAATTGTATATCGTCAGGTAACAGCGACTGACGCGGCCTGAACGAAAAGTATACTGTCAGTCACCGGCGACCGACGTGGTCCGAACGGAAAGTATACTGTCAGCCACCGGTGACTGACGCGATCCAAACGGAAAGTATAGTGTCAGTCACCGGTGACTGACGCGGTCCGAACAGAAAGTATAGTGTCAGTCACCCGGTGACTGACGCGGCCCAAACGGAAAGTATAGTGTCAGTCACCGGTGACTGACGCGGTCCGAACAGAAAGTATAGTGTCAGTCACCCGGTGACTGACGCGGCCCAAACGGAAAGTATAGTGTCAGTCACCGGTGACTGACATGGCGCTTAACATGTTAACCGCCTATGTTTTTCTCCGTCTTACCCTCTGCTACGCTCTCTGTCTATACGCAGAACGGACGAGAATCGGTCCGAGAGCGAGGTTATTCTTATTTTGAACGAACAGTATATATGTATGTAATAACCAACGCCCGTCTTAAGAAGAAGAATGATGTTTCGAAGATATATAACATAAGCGTCTTCTCCCCAATCCTCTTTAATGTACATATGTGACATCATTAGCCCGCACTTGCCCGCCTGAAGATCTGCTGAACAGCACTGTGTTAAAAGGACTCCTTGATTCCTCCCCTCGAGGGCGAAATAACGAGATAAAACACTACTGAAAAATGTATCTACAGTTTTAGTGGGAGTAGCGGTTCAAGAGGAATATCATGGAAAGATTTAAGGCTTTCGCGACCTGCTGTCACACAGTTATTAACTGTTGAAGCTTCCGGGTGTAAGCCGTGTGCCATTATGGGAGATATATTCCAACGTTTCGAAAGCACTGTAGTTCACTCGATCAGGGTTCGAAATGTCGGGTTATTTCTTCCATAAGGCTTACACCCAGATACCTCGATAGTAATAACTGGGAGGAATACGAACGTTTTCGAGGACTACGGGTAGAAACGTGGAATCTTGATCGTGGCGATTGTTCGACATATGCTGATGCGGACGACAGCTTGTTCTGATCGTCGAAGTTCATGTTGTTGGGTTTAGTTACGAGGGTTCTGCATAGAAATTGGCTCTATCGAATCAGAATTTAGTACACGGTGGAGGATCTCAGACGGGTGTTTTTACTACTTCGGATAGGTATGTGATAAGATTTGTAATCGGCATACGGAAAGTAGGAATTATTACATCTCGTTATTCAGACAAATCGGAGAAAATGATATTTCGCGTTTCACAAAGTTCTTTTCAATTGGAGGGCGACAGTAGGTATCTTACGTTTCAGCGAGTTCTCCTGTTCGAAGATTTCTCACTGTACGAACATTTTGGGTAAGCACGAAAATTCGTGGACTATGAAAGAGAGATGATACAATCTACAAACGTTTGATGATTCGTTCTGAAGCTCCTTGTAATGTTACACGTTGAAAAATCTAGCGAGCAATTTCCCAAAAATTAGAAGTGTAGAATACTGCTGAATACTACTTTTCAAAGAGAAAGTCAGTTACGTTAAAGACGTATAAAATAAAAGGAAGCATTTTAATTAAGATTCTCGATTCATCTGCTACGCCCTGTAGAAGCAACCCTTTCTGCGCACAGAGTATCACGCTCAGGTTTTCTTTTCAAAACACTTTCTGTACCATGAAAAGAAAAATTCTAATCAAACCTCGGAAAATATGAAAAAGTCATGTCGGAATATTCAACGATAAAAACTGTGAACCCATGTTCATCGGTGACCCATAACAATCAGGAAAAGTGAAGCTTTCGCTACGCAAGTACGGATAAAATTATACTATTTGTTCGGTCATAAAACACTTCAAGGCAGGCAAGGCGAGGGATTAGTCGACACGGCCTGCAAATTTAATTTCCAACAGCACAATTACCAAAACCCTCCCATCTGGCTACCAGAAGCGGCCAACTTAACGACCGACCAGGAAACAGTAGGGATTCCCTGCAATATAACAAACATTTTTCAGCAACAATCTCCCTACCTTCTCGACACCTCAGCTACCCCCAGAATATTGGAACACCAATGGACACATCTCGACCACCTCCACTACATTTTTAGACAGCAAATCAGAACACACACAGAATTTATAAATTGACACGCACAGACACTCAAACGTGATTATCGTTATTCTTATTTTCGTAACACATCATACCTTTCGATATACATTCGACACAGACATCAGTATTGTACATATCTCGTTAAGCTAGTTATAATAAACCTATATCCTATAAACCTATAAAAATTCATACAGTCCACTATCCAATTGCATACTTCGAAAGACTTCACTGGAATCCACTAAAGGGAAACCAGTTCGAAGTCCGCGTCATACTATCGTCGCGGAAATACTCGTCGACGCTGTGACGCGATAACACTATTTAAACAAAGCAGATACACAAAAAGGAGAAAGCGTGAGAAATCTGTCTAGCACGATTTCCATTCTCTTCTCCTCCAATTAAACAGTCCACTGTAGTTTTTCCTCCCATTGAAATTCCCAATGAAAATAAAACCTGTTCACCACCGAGAAACTACCAACGTGTTACTTGTTTCATTTCACGATTCAACGAATCGGGTCCAGCAAACTTCCCCGGTCAGTTCTCAAGTCTCACAGACCAACTATCAAGTTGCCCATCTGCAGCATCACTTATCGATCTGGCCGCAAGTTGAAGGTGTCAAACTGGTCTCTTCGAAAGCCGGAAGCCGTGAAAGCCACGCTCCACTCCGGTTCCGTCAGGAAACGCGTGGCGTAACTTTTGTTTCTATCGCGTAACCTGCAGGAAATTGGAAAGAGGTCGGCTACGGGGGAGAAGCCGGTAGAAACCGAGGTTGGCTTCGTCCGCTGTTCTGGAAATTTCCCAGTGAATTAACCGGAAAACCGCGAACCCCTTCGTATCTTCGATACGTCGCCCGGTTCGGGTTATCGGACGACAACGATGAGAAATTTGCGTCTTCGTCCAAGTTTTCACAGCTCTGCGGCGAAGAAGGCGGCGAGAAAAGGAAATTACCGAGGGGCTGTCAAGTTTTAAGAAGTCCGAAACTGTCAGATCCACTTTTCAACCATGAAAAGAAGATATTAAGTTCGGCTAATGTATTCGTGAAAGAGACAGCCTCTAAAGGGTCTCCGACGCAATGACGCTTTTTAGTCCAGGATGAAGCTTCCAGGAAGTTGGAAGAAGTTAAGCTACTTTTTCTTCGCGGCCTCGCTGATACGGGTCTATTCGAGGGGACCATGTAAGATAGCAAGTACCGATTAATCGCTGTGTTTCTTCTTTCAAAGTTTCCGCACAGAGCATTCGATTTAATTGAGAGTTCTCGCCTCGAATTCGCTACAGTTTCTGCGTACAGGTTTCGCAGAAAAGCGAAAATTCGGTGAAACACACATTCGATTGAATTTAATTCGCTTGATTAATATATTACCGAAGATAATCGCGGAATAAGCCAAAGTGTTTCTTCTCCGAAATTCCCGCGATAATCGAATTTATGCACCTTCCTAATTTTTCTACGGTTAAGCGTTCCCTAACAAATTCTCAAAATATCGAAGACTTAAAGTGGCTGTGCTCGTCCACTATACAGAAGTCTCCTCGTTCATTTACCGTGCTTACGGAGTTATCAACGTGCAAACTAGTTCGACATTAAATACAGGCTATTCCGTACTTTATTCGCCAAAGTATAAAAGCAGATAAGCCGATCAGGCGCTTTTAATTATGACGTTGATTGTTACTGAGAGGATAAGAACTGAAAGCGGTAAGTTCCAATTTAAAACTCATCGCGACACATTTTTCCTCAAAGAATTCTGTCCGGCGAAAAAATGGGGAAGACGAGAATTAACTACTTTGACTTTACATACAAACGATACGGATATTTATCGTCGTATCAAAGGGTTCTACAAAGGCTTCGTACGCGTTAACAAGGATCTCGCTTTTAATAATCCGCTCGGTAATGTAAATTTTAATCACAGAAATCCTTGATAAACGTATTATCAGTGCTTGTCGCGACATTGTATCGCTGATCAGTAGAAACATAAAGCCCGGACGAAATCGAATTTTCTCGCGATTGAAATTCTTTCGAAACGAAGCGATTTGTGCAAAAAAATGTTATTTTTTTTTTGTATTTTCCGTTTGTTTCTACGGGTAGAATCATTCTCCGCGTGGTCGCAACACACGTCTCGCGAAGTTTCTAAGTTTATTTGCTCGTAAGAGAGAGTAACAGGGTTATAAACAGCTAACCTGAATCCTTCTACCATCGCTAACCATAAATCTAGTTACTCAAGCATATCTCGATGAATAAAATATCACTCTCAAGTGAAACTGCAAAGCAGATGCTTCGTCAAACAAACTTTCCTTACGAACATTTGAAAAATTACGTTTAAGACCGTGCAACTACTATCTTCCTGTAAATTCATAATACTCTACGCGAAACTTCATCAACTCCTGTGACTCGTTTGTAAAAGATTCTATGTAAAATGAATAGCTAGAAACGCAGAGCAGGATAATAGAGGAATGTAGATTTTCATTTGAAAATATTCCTCGTTCGAATTATTGTAAAATGATGTATGAATCGTGTAACTAATAAGTCTCGTTTCAAACGTGACTGATAACTCGAATAACTTCAGGATGAAAAATATATTCTGAATAATAAAATGAAAATTTTCGCCTCGTATACAGGAAATGCTATTAGTATTCTAATTTTAATATTCCCAAAATCCACTGTACTCTAATTTTCATATTCCAAAAACTCTAATTTTAATATTCCCAAAATCCACTGTACTCTAATTTTCATATTCCAAAAACTCTAATTTTAATATTCCAAAATCCATTACACTCTAACTTTAATATTCCCAAAATCCACTACACTCTAATTTCAATATTTCAAAATCCACTGTACTCTGATTTTAATATTCCCAAAAATCCACTACACCCTAATTTCAATATTCCAAAAATCCACTGCACTCTGATTTTAATATTCCCAAAATCCACTACACTCTAATTTCAATATTTCAAATTCCACTGTACTCTGATTTTAATATTCCAAAAATCCACTGCACTCTGATTTTAATATTCCCAAAATCCACTACACTCTAATTTCAATATTTCAAAATCCACTGTACTCTGATTTTAATATTCCCAAAAATCCACTACACCCTAATTTCAATATTCCAAAAATCCACTGTACTCTGATTTTAATATTTCCAAAATCCACTGCACTCTAATTTTAATATTCCAAAATCCATTACACTTTAACTTTAATATTCCCAAAATCCACTACACTCTAATTTCAATATTTCAAATTCCACTGTACTCTGATTTTAATATTCCCAAAATCCACTGCACTCTAATTTTAATATTCCAAAATCCATTACACTCTAACTTTAATATTCCCAAAATCCACTACACTCTAATTTCAATATTTCAAATTCCACTGTACTCTGATTTTAATATTCCAAAAATCCACTGCACTCTAATTTTAATATTCCCAAAATCCACTACACTCTAATTTCAATATTTCAAAATCCACTGTACTCTGATTTTAATATTCCAAAAATTCACTACACTCTAATTTTAATATTCCAAAAATGCACTCTACTCCAATTTTAATATTCCAAAAATCTGCTATGTAAGAATACGTCGAGTAGCATGCGTGGGTGTGAGAAAGAAAGAGAAAAAGAGAGAGACAGAGAGAGAGAGAGATTTTCCATTAGACTGAAAGACAATGCCACGAAGTATAAATGAATGACCGAAAGTGAGAGAGAGAGAGAGAGAGAGAGAGATTTTCCATTAGACTGAAAGACAATGCCGCGAAGTATAAATGAATAAGAGAGGAAGAAAGAGAAAGAGAGACCACGGATAGTCAAATTTTTATTAGTAGCTCGCACCAATCATAAGCAGCGCGACCGTTGATTGAAACGACTGAATTGTGGAGAATGTATGAGAATCGTGTCTTTCAACATTGCGGTAATCAATAGAAGAGATTTGGTCCTACGTCTCTTCCCATAATATCAAAAAGACTCGTGTTTCTCCAAGTCACATCCTGAAAATCCTACTATAGAAAAGCCTACGAGGTATCTAACTTCCTTGTTGGATGACCAACTTATTCATTCATGCACTGATAACAAATCCGAGCTACTGTACCCAAAAGCATCTTAGTCACCCTTGTTTTCACTTTAATATATACACTACCGGCCAAAAGTTTCACTATTTTTCATACACAATATAATTGCTTCGATAGATTTTCGAAATTTGCAATCATTTGTACGAGTTAAATGACATTTCTTCGTGAAAGTTACTGGATCGAAAAGGACCCGAAGACCTGAAGCGTAATAATTTTTGTTACTAGCCTGCCGTATGAACCTAGAAAGTAAACCTTCGATACAATATCAAGGGAACATAAATTTGACGTCAGCAAAAGTTATTAAAACAGTAAGAAGGCCATGGGTCAAAAGAGACCCGTAGACTGTACTAAGGTTAAATGCAAATAGATATTTAGGAGTTTTTTGAAGAATCTTAATAATTCTTCAATGACTGTTTAGGCATGCTTCACATTCAACAAATGGCCTAATACTTACAAAGCAAAATACGTACATACACTACCGGCCAAAAGTTTCGAATCACCTGCCAATTTACATCAACATTGTATCTGCTACTAATTCTTTATAAACCTGAAATTCATGTTGTGACAAAAAGTTCCTTAAAAAATTCTTACAATTGCTCACACAAATTTTTATGTAACTTACAATGAACAGTGGTTCCAAACATTTGGCCGGTAGTGTAATATAATTTCCATTGTCGACCATATATTCTACCACTTTTCTATATCATGCCAAATATCGAATACAGGATTTTTCATTCGATACGTGTTATCTCAATGATTTCTGAATTTTTATTTAGCAGTCTATCACGTGGGTTGTCCCATGCCTATAATATGTCACTATAGCGAGTCACTTTTATTATAAATTAACCTCGTGTCATTGAAAACAAGGAGTGTTATGTTTAACGAGTAGGCTTCCTCAGATTTAGTCAACCTGGATCTAAGGACCACAGCAACCCTCTCAAATAACTGTAATATAAAGGACTCCGCAAACCAGCAGGTCAAAGTGCTTTTTCTATTTTCTTTTTCTTTTCCATTTATTTTATTTTTCCTGGCGACAAAACGACCTGTGTATCCCTACACTTCACGAAGCAATAAGTTGTATCCGGAAGAACATATATACTCGAAACGTCCGAAATATATTATTATTAATTAACAATCGGTCCTAACGTGTCCAACCCGGATCCCAACATCCTCGCTACACGAAGAAACCAAAGTCCAGCTGACCTCTCCCTTCATTCGGTAATTAATTGATAATTATAAGGTACTACATCATAAGAACCATCCGGCTCGGTTAACGAGCACGTATGACCGGAACCAGATCCCCTATATGGTCAAGATGAAATTCCCGCTAATGTCCAGCCGTTCTTCATCGATATCTACCTCACTACGGTAACTTCTTCCCCGAAATATCTAGACCTCCCAACCCAGAAACTCCATCAGCGCCCGTACAGTATCCAATTATCATTATTTCCTCTCTACGGACGATTTTTCAAGACGTTCCTGATTAGGCTTTTTTTTGAAAGTATTTCCCTGTCTCGCTCGCTGACTAATTTAGTTTCAGGTAGTACGCAGAGCTGGAAAGATTTCTCACGGGACGGCACAGAGGCAAGAGAGGAAAAATTTACTTCCCTCGCGCCGCCTAAAGCTGTGGTTATTAGTGGATGCGTTATTCATGCGAACTGGCATTCTGACGGACTCAATACGTAAAAACAATCCACTATGTATTCGGATTCTTACGAGTGTATGCATTGCAGCCTTCAGATATTTCATTCGTTTGAATAAGCCTCACTGCAACCGCAGCCTAAATCTCACGTGTGTCTCGTGTTATCGCGTTGGCCAATAATGACAACACGCCTTTCTCATATGATCGAGTTAGAGAAGGCGGTCTTATGGGGATATGACTTAATCAGACCTGCATTCCTTCCGCGGGACTTCTTTCCAGCTCTGCACAGTATTTTAGGAAGGTAACCGGTCCGATTATCGAACAAAATTCTTATCGTTAAAATAGGAGAAAACACTTTTTCGTGTACTTTAACGACGGGCGTGCAGTGAAGAAACAAAAGCCATCCAAACCATTTTGGTTAATACCTGGACCAAGTATTTTTATTTCTTTCGTCGCTGAGACCCAATCCTTGCAACAATTTTAACAACAAAGATACACGTTTAACGAGTCAGAGTACGAGTTTCGAGCATGACCGAAGGATGTTTGAGTCAAAGCGATAGAGGTGCAAAAGGAGAATGTTTGGAACAGAGCGCTTGAGACTACACACTTTGCGAATGAAGAGTGCGTGGCTACTCAAGGATTAGGTGGACGTTACTATAACAAACGCTACCTAAGAACGTCTGAAAAGAGAAATAGAACAACAGAACGAGAGAGTGTTGATACAAGGATGTATAATTATTAATTATTGCGACAAATATCAGTGTTGCCTATCCACTCGCACAGGATTTCCTCGAAATAATCCCTACAACATTCAACACGTTAATCACCGATGAAATCAAACAACTCTACTTCCTATTTACAAAGTTTGATCCCATCTCGAAACGAAAATTATGGACCCAAACAGAAAGAACTCTCCGAATTCTCATTGGATCAGAGGAATTACGAACAATACTACATTTCTATAATCTCCTCGAGTGGAAGCAGCGCAAAAGCACACAGTACATCTGCTCGATTAGCAAACACATCAACTGCATTCCCCCGCCAGAGTGTGCGGAGCACTTTGATAAACATTTCCGTCAACCGGTAAGCTCGCGAAATTACTATTAACGCGCAACTATTACATTCCGTTGCTTTCTGGGTTCACGTTCGCGAGGCCAGCTTAAACGCGGCTATATGATAATGAGTTACGTCAACAGACGAAGGGCCGCGCGCCTTTCCGGGATAGTTAAGACGCTTTCGAACTTTAGTCGACATGTTGTCCGTGCCACGTGAAACCGAGACTATGGGGGCTGCGAGGAAGATCGTGCCTGTTTCAACGTAAACGGAGAACCTCCCTGGGCTGTGTAATTGTCAAAGAAAGGAACGGGGAGAGTCTGCTCGCGAGTCGTTACGACGTTTCACGCTCGAAGAATGCCTTTTGATTTTGATTGTACAGCACTTGGGGATGTTTGGTGAGAGCTCGCTGCAGGGGTGAGAAAAGTAAGACGTTTCTGAGGTTTGCGGATTCTCATTGGAAATGTTACGTTCGTAGTTTAATATCGTTTCTTTTTAGTTGTGAAATGTTGAACATCGTGGAAATTGTAGTAATTTGAAGATGTTTTGAAAATCCCAGGATAAAAAAGTAAAAGGAAAGAATTACTACAGAGGAGTATTTTTAATGAAATGTTATACAGGAATTTTTAAGAAGATTTGTAAAATATTAATTGCAGTATCAACAGGTGGATAATTCTCATTGAGAATAATTTACGCCCAAAGGCTTTGGTAAAATTGAAGTATCAGGTTCTTATCCATGAAAATGTGATATTTAATAATTTAAGGTAAATCGATATTTAAATAAGAGACAGAGAGATAAATGTTACCAATTGGTATATTACATCTACTTTTCCTCTGTTTACATATGTATTTACTCGTTAATCAGCAATGTAATCTGTTTTGGTTTACCCCAAAATCAACAGTATACATCAAAGCAATTAGCAATCCTTATTCAAACGAGCCCATAATTAACATGTCACACAAATAACCCTTTGCAACGTGGAAGGCTGGTAGAAGCTTATAAGCAATCGACGACAGAAGTTCCTAATACCATGTACAATACTATGAACAGTGCATTATGCTAGTTATACACTGATTAAAGAAATCTTAGCAACGTGTGTTTCAAAGGAACTCACATCTAACGTGCATGCACACCGTTTCCGCGAATCAACAGGCACAAATTAAAGCTTTCACTCTTGATTATCGAGGGATTTGAATCCTCGTTCGATACGTGTGCTCAGCCTTGTCAATAGAATGATCAAACGAACACGCAGGAAACGCGTATATCCCATGTACCGATAGCTTTGTTCAGACGCTTAGGAAACTCGTAAGCTTTAAAGCTGACAGCTAGTAACGGAGAAACGTAACTACGAATTGCCTTCGTTGATAGTGTCAATCGTTTTGCACAGTCGCCGGATGATAAATGTAACGAGTAGAAGTTTAGATTTATGTCATTACTCTACTTCTTTTTCTAAATGATTAAGATACTTGAATAAGAAGTGTTAAATAAAAATTTTCCCTTTTTTCGATAGAACTGAAAGACCTAACTAATTTCTACCGAAACTGTAGAAACTGTATTATTCGGTGTTTTTCGTGTAATAGTTTAGAAGTCAGTTGATAGCTGATTATAAACGACTCTTACTACTCTAAGACGACTCTTAAACGATTCACACAACACTTTTTGCAGTGTTCTATCTCTAACATTGCATCTTCAACACTCTGACCTGACTTTATCTGTAACTCTGACTCTATCTACAACATTGACCCTATTTGCAACGGTAACTCTAGTTACACTCTCATTCCATCTGCAACATTCACTCCATGTACCACTCTAACTCTATTTGCAACACTGACTCTATGCACCACTCTAACTCTATTTGTAACACCGATTCTATCTACACCACACTGACGACACTATCTAACTCTGACTCTATTTCCAACACTTCGATAACATTATCTAACACTGACTGTTCCGTCGCGCAGGTACGGAACGCGTGGGGTCTTCGCTGACCGGGTTTATGGCACGCTCGCACCAGAAGGTTATTTTTGAGAACAAAGACGCTTCGTAGCTCCGCGAGAAAGTAAGTCATTTCTTACAGAACAATGCCTTTAGAATTTCGACTTTTCCGCGTCCTCAATAACCGAGTCACCGAAGGACAGCGAAGATTCCACGCACCCGCAGGTAGGGCACACTCCTTCCAAGGAAAAGCGCGCTAAGGGCGCAATGGAAGAGTGGGTGACACTCGAGGGGCACGTTGATTGGTAATTTGTGCGTACGTGAAAAACCAATCAGCGTGCCTTCTTGCACTTGGCGGGGGAGTTACTGCGGACTCCAGAAAAATTCGGGAATCGAGCGAGAGATTCAGAAAAGGTTCCATCGAGCGAACACCACTAGATCTCCAGCCGTTCGAGGAGACACAACACATTCGAAAGATTCTCTCGTGTGAACAAGATACTCTCTCCAGCCGTTCAAGTACAATTCGAGTCTGAAACAAAGTCGTCAATTGTCCGTGACGCACTCTACGTTTTGCTAACGTTCGAGCAAAGTAGATTTTGAACTAGTTACCCAAGATTAATTTGGCGGGTAACAGTCGCGACCGCGAGCTTCCTTTTGAACATCGCAAAAGAACGCGCCGCGACACTAACTCTATTCACAAGGAAAAATTGTTTTATCGCTTTCTTTCAATATTATTCCAGAATTATATTTTTAAGACTACCATAATATATCAGTCCACTTAAGAAACCGTGAATACTTTAACTAGATTACACTTAAATCATAACGACATTTTTCGAAAGTGACTATGCATTAAATACTTTTCTCTTCAAATGCGAACGTTTTTCAATGAAATTAATGTAAGTACGAACAAGTGCCAAAAATGTAAGATAGATAGCGTCAATGGAAACGAAGTGGAGTGAAATATCAAAGTACTAACAGTGAAGGATTGATTTTACGTTCGCCGAGAGTTTTTACCAGAACGCTCGACTGCAGGGGAATTTATCAAAATTTGTTACGCTTTGTTGTTCACGGTACGTAAAGAGATAAATGTACTGTGATTTTCCTGCGCACAAGTTTTTACGGAACCGTGATAAAAAGATAAAAGGCGGAAACGTTTGCAGATTTGTTAAAAATTTTGACGTATTCTGCACATTTCACGTTATCTTCATCAGAATTTCCCACCACTGTTATCAAATTAACTCTATTTCCCTTCGTATTTTCTTTCAGCGCATTTAAAATTCCAAATTCATGAAAAACTGACAAGTCTGCATAAATGTTCTTCCGAATAATCCACTCAGATGCCAAAATAATCAACTCCACTTTTTCATATCCTTACAATTTTATCACAGCATCAAAGCACAGGCTTGCTGCTTAATTCTTCAAAAATTAAAAAAAATTTAATAAACGTTACTTTACGGAACTAATCATTTCGGATTCTGAGTGGCTCAAATAGTACAACCACCCCTTCAAAAAGTACCACACCGTCTGAAAAACTAATAAGCAGAACAAAAATGAAACTACAAGGCCATCAAATATCGCATTATCGCAAATTACCCCTCAAGTAAAAAATAAAACTAAGAGTAGGGGCAATAGCAGAAGGTTGCCTATTAAGAAAACTAATATCTTCATTTTCCACAGAGGTTCAACTGTTCGTTTCATTCCGCAATTAAGCAACGAAACAAGTTACCCTTATTTTTGTACGGAACACCGGGTATCAGACGCAGGAGAGGTCCGCTGCTCCATTTCGAGCCGGTCCGGGATTGAGACACGGAAGCACAGTAATTTATAGAAGGAAATTGTAGCAAAGTATACCGCGTGAACTTGCTAAACTGACACGCCTTAGCTTTTCGCCGGGAAATTTCCTATAAATTACTCGAAAAAGCGGTAGGAAGGGCAGAGAGTAGAGGGAAGCAAGCGTGTATATACCTCTACATCCGGCTTATGTTGCTTCCTCTCGTGCTGGCAGATATATTAAAGAAGATAATTAAGGATTTTAGTCTCGGGGAACTGTGCTTCGCACGGCGAGCTAAGAACCCCGGAGAATTATAATTAGCAGCCTCTAATTATTCGGTTTCGCAATTATATCCTTTCACGAAAATTGCCCTGTTAATTATTCGCGAGCTAATGTGCCAAGTAAATCAAAAATTAAATTTATTAAGACACGACCTTCTCAATTTACCATATACACTACCGGCCAAAAGTTTGGAATCACCGAGCATTGCAATTTGCACAAAAATTTCCAGAAAAAAGTCAGCGACTTTGAGAATTTTTTATCGTTCGAATCAATCGATATGAGATAAATTGATAAATGTAGAATTGAGATGAACTTCAAATCTATAAAAAAATTCGCAGCAGATTTAATATTGATGAAAAGTGTATATACAGTGGAGGACAAAAATATTCATACACCCTATGAAACGGAATAACATTTTTTAAATTTCGCCGAACGACTTGAGTTTGTTTGAGAAGTTAGAAAGATTAGTTTATTAGACGACGTGTAAAAAGAATTTTGAAAAGACTGCAATTAGTCGGAATCGCGAAGAAAATAGCGAAGGTCGTTTTTACAACTTTTTTATCTGAGCTCGTAATGAAAATTTAAAAAATACGTTTTATCTACCTATGTCAATTGTAAACACGCTGAAAATTGCATCGAAATCGGTGGATGGAGAAACAAGCGACAGGCATCGAAAGATGTAAGAATCTGCTAAGACAGTCGCGAAATAGTGCGATTTTCACAATCTTTAACCGTTTGCAGCTCATAGCAACGTTGACCGAGTTCGAGTAAGAATGTTTCTTATGAATTATTCACTTTTACCGTGTATCCATGCGTTGTGTTTTTACAACGAATACAAAATGAACGTTTAATTGCTAATGAAAGTGCAACACGGTACACATTGTCTGTTTCATTATTCCGATTTGTAACAAGGTACGAAAATGCTCGCATTTATCGGCCAGGTTTTAATCAACACGGAAATCGGAAACTGAGTAATTTCGATCAATTATTCACGAAAGCTTTCACCTCATCGCTAATGAGAATTTTGAGGCTTTCACGGCGCGGATTGCTTGAATTGTTCATCGAGGATTTCGAGGTTCGAGCTGTGTCCAATAGTTTTTGATATCCGACATTTCGCCAACATTGCACGGCTAGCTTTCGTCGCTGTTCAGAGATGTACACTGATAATCTCGCGCTTTTTTTTTTTTGTTTATTTATGCAGATAAGCAAGGAGTGTTCGCGTCACGCATTGGTTACCAATCGAGTGTTTTTGATTTTCTAATCGGTCAGCTGAATAATAGAAGAGTTGAAACGCCGAAAAAGTGGAAAATTATTAAACGTGGAAGTGAGAAAAGCTCGATTCGCACACAAATTTCGCCCAAGCATGAATAATGTCCAGTTCTTCAGCTATTTTCCCTACGTCATTTTTCTATTTATCAGATGGAAAGAGTTATTTTCTCTTCGTTTTAAATAAAACGAGAGGTAAGTTGACACTTGCTAAAATAAAAGGAAGAAAATATTTTTTCAGTGGGAAAAGATGTAAATTACATTCTATTATTACTATCTCAAGATAGAACCGTCACTGCTGACTTTTCTACGGTTGAAAAACATGAAAGTGCCAGCAGTCCTCATTGGGCCAATTTTTTTTCTCTCAAAATTTGTAAACGGTAAACTTTGGAAGTTTGTAGAGTTCAAGTGATAAACGATTTAAGTGTCAAAATGGAAAAAACACACGTTTTTCGTTTATACTGAAAATATTCACTTCTGAGAATTTTCGTCGTTTACCATTTCAGTTCCTCAATTACAAAAATATATGCAGAAACAAATATAGAAACATTCTATTCGAAGAACGTAATTTAACCTTGCAACACATTTAATATTTTTTATATTGCTGCAATTTTTCGTTAATATTTGCAGCACAGTTCGTTTAATTTCACGTTTCATTTAAAATGCAGCCAGAAGGGCGAAGAGGATGCTATTTGCATCTGAACACAGAAAAACGTGGGGAAAATAGTTGAAAAACTGGATATTATTCGTGCTTCAGTGAAATTTCCGCGCGAATCGAACTTTTTTCATTTTAACGTTTAACTCTTTCAATTTTGCACTTCAAATGTTGCATAAAACAAAAAGAGAAGCAAAAGTGGAAGTGTTCATTCACACCGTGAAGTCCTCGAGGAAACGATTTTTGTCTCCTTTTTGCTTTATAAAATAATAAAGCTACGTGCCGTGACAATATTTTTTAACAAATTTTTATTTACCAACTAAACCATAGTATGCGTATGCACATGCACAGAAATTATTATAAGCTTTATCGAAGCGTTCATAAAGTATCCTTAATTTTCAGTACTTTTGAAATATTGCTCGTCTGATTCCTTCAGTTATTTTAGTGTACGAATGTTCATAATTCTCAGTGCCTTTTTTAAAATTTATTTTCATAATTCTCGGTGTGTTTTTTTTTTAAATTTATGTTCACATATCTGAACCAAGTTTCTAAGTTTCTTTCTGTAAAAAGACCATTATTCTACTGTTCTTGAAATATTACTTAGGCCATCCCATAAGTTCATGCCGAAAGCGAAAGATGTTTTAATGAAAATCGAAGGAAATTCTATAACGATGACATAATAGTTTTACCAAAGAAAATTTTAAAATTCGTTGTAAATATCGATCTGAATTACAAAATTCGACAGGAACTTATGGGATGACCTAATACGATTAGCAAAATTCGCGAGATTGACCGTGCCGTGGTAAATTAGCGAAATTTGCGAAACGAACTTCACCTACCTTTTCAAGTGAAAATTGAAAAGCTCTAATTATTTCGTTTCTGCAAAGCGTCTGAGTAATTATGAGCTGGTGAATTCGCCCGAAAAAGGCGCATCCGCGCAAAAAACACGCGAAGAATGGCAAGCGAGCTCGTCGTCGAGGATCCACGCAGAAATCAATACAAATCTGGATCATTAATATTCCACGGGACCGCCGTCACGATGACGTTCCGCACGATTTACCAAACGCTGATTTATTTTCCCCAACCTTTTCAAACTTAAACGACATTCAACATTTGATTCTTACGCGGCCATTTTTCTTATTGATCCGTCACTACTACTCGTGGAACGAGAACGAAACGTAAGCGAAACATTTGAAATTGTAACAGCGAATAGAACATCCTCTATATTTATCTGGAACATTTTACTTTTGTTAAAATATCGGAATTTATATATAAATAAATGAAAACTTCAGGCTTTTATTCATATTTAAATAAGAAAATATAAAATAAATACGAAGTAATTAGTAGATTAGGAAAATATAGGTAAATGGGCTCTTTAAAACGTACAGTCACTCACAAAAATATTGCAACACTATGTAAGCTTGCTTTTCGAGGCTAGAATCTTGTAACTTTCGCGCTGTGACAGATATTTGGATCTCTGGAAATTATACTGTTCTTAAGAAAATTGAATCTCAGCTTGTTCGAGAAATATTCAATCAACGCTAGCTAAAATATGGGAATAAAAAGAAATATTTTAAGAATTACAAACTTTGCTTTAATTTCCTAAAAATTACAAGAATGAAGACAAATTCACGTAGTCAACCCTTACATCGACCATTTTCTAATATTGTCGAAAATATAATTACACCCTTGATGCTTCCCTTTAAATCGCTCGTCTCTTTAAATCGTTATCGTAAAATACAATTCGATTGAAAAATGAAGGTAAAAATAAACACGAATTGGTAAATTCGTATATTCTCGTGAACGTTGAAAAATATCGACACTTTCAAATTATTTCCCGAAATTTCTACATTTAAATACTATTTGGAAACTGTATAGGAGGATAAACATTTTCTGCCATCCGAGGAGATATTAGATGCGTGGTAGTAAAGTAACAATAAAATAATGGCTGCACAAATTTAGTCGAACACGTCAGTTGGACGGCGTTATTGCACATTCATTCACGAAAGCCGATTTGTTCCAGCAAAATTGTTACGCTTAACTCAACAAAATCCTAAATTCACGATCGTAGATATCGCGGATATCTGAAACCGTGTTCATTCCACGGGCCAATCGGCTATTCCAACGGGAATTCGGCCTCTGATTTAATGCTGGCCAGGGTCTTCCGTTCTCCTTCGTGTTTGCCAGCAGAAATTCGTCGGAAGTTTGAGCTCCTTCATTAGAAACCGATCGGAACAATTACAGTTTCCTCTTTCCATTTTCAGCTCGAACGAGGTTTCCCCGGTACATATTTGCGAGAAAGTAGCAAACGTAGCCTGAAATTACGTGCTCACTCGGTAAACAATATTTGGTGAAAATTTTTAAACAAGGAAAACTAACTTGTAAGACGACTTTTTATGAAAATATGCGAAGAAAACGACGGAAAAATTTGAATGGACCCAAACGGGAATTGAACCCGGGACCTTCGGCTTAGCAACCCGAGGCTTTGCGCGCTACGCCAACGGCTCCCTCTTTATTCTCCAAAGAATAATTGAGTTACTTCAATTTCACAATTTACTTCATCTTCGAATAAACATTCTATTTTACTGCGACAAATCACACGACTCCAATAAGAAATTTTCCCAACAAATGATTCGAATAGATTTTGTAGTTGGGTTAAAAAAATTACATTTAACATTTCATTTGAAAACCGGTAAAATTGCCTAAATCAGAGCAGCTGTAAGTTAAGTCGACTTAATGGACGAATTTTTCACCGTATTTCGAAACTCGCGCGATAGATTCAGAATTTATGTTGGGAGTGCTAATAGAATCATTCGTCGGCTGAGCATCATATTGCATCTGGCTTCCCTCAATTCACGCGCGCATCCGCATTTTGAAAATGCAAGGCTCGCGTAATCGCCGGCCTGAAAACCATGTCCCGGTCCAATTTTCGGAGGAGCGTTTAATTAAAATGTTGAACGATGCTCGTTGACCCGTGTCTAATGATTGCGCATAAACAAGGTGATAACGAAACGTATTGACATTATTTGCACAATGAGTTCCTATGATTAAATCACTCATATCGCGCTGTTAAATCGAGGGACGTTCGCGTGAATACATAATTCGCTTAATAAATAGATGCGTTTATAAACAAGACAAACAAGCCGAATAGAGCAGAGAAGATAGGAGACATTTGTTCGACGTATTTACACAAACACCAATCTTCGGAAACGATTTTCGAAATGAAAGTTTCATATGTCTTAATGTAAAACCAGTCTTCCTATTATACAGTGTTATACAGGGCCACGTAAAACAGGCCACCTAATTATCCTTTTTACCTATGGTGGTACGAGAAAATTTTTATACGCGGTTTAAATAGTTTCAAAGAGTGAATAAGATGGAAGAAAATTCTTTTTTGATAGAACGAATGGCAAAAAATGAAAGGAAGTTTCACATCTGATTTAAAATTATACAGACCAGGGTAATTTTACGAGCACGCCAATGTCTGCTACAGCAGACGGTAAAAAAAGTACGTTCGTATAAAAAAATATAGGTATATCCTCAAAGAAAAGAAAATAGAAAAAATGGAATTTATGAAAAAATGTTTCCTCCACCTCATTCGTCCTTTGGAACCATTTAAATTACGTATAAAAATTGTCTCGTATCGCCATAGCTAGAGAAGATAATTAGACCAAACTAAGAAGGATTGTATAGTTAATAATAAATCCTATTAAAGGGAACCAATTTCCAAAATTTCGGCGACTTCGGAGTGCAGCATATCAGATTCCGCGTAACATTTTCCTCGTCTTCACTTTACGACTCGATCAATCGGAAAAAGTTACCAATGAGATTTGAAAATTCAACGAAATTCTGACTTACGTCGGAAATGTTCTTCGATCGATTCGCTCGAGCGCGTCAAATTTTACGTATTCGAGATCAACAAGGTCGCGGGTTAAAGCGGTGTAAAGTTTAATTTCGGTACGGCAGCGACCATTTATCGTCGTTTTTTGTCGAGCTGTCGGCGGGGGAGAACTTGGACCGCTGTTCAGAACTTGAAATTGAAAAAGTTCACAGAAATATCGGCCTCGAAATTCACATTATTTTGATACGCGTCCTCAAAACGTGTACACCACGGCCAATCTCTCTGGAACGGCTTCCAGTTAGAATCGGAAAGTTGCACGAATACTGAGTGGCGACACGCGGGAAACTTCGCGTTGAAAGCATTTCGCGAGCACGACTTCTCATGTGAATAGTGAACAAGGTATGGCGAAACAAGGGAAATGCCTTCCAACGTTATTATGCCAACATGATTATCGACGATACTAGCAAGTTGCTGCGAATGAAATGTCGTTTTTTCCAACGGGTAAAATTCATTCTTCAAGAAGAAGGAATTTTCTGTAGTACACGTGTATCGAATAGCAAACAAATTCGTAATACAACTGTTTGGACGTTATTATCTGATATGACGAATAATCGGAATATTCGCGTAATTTTTTAGAAGTTTAAACTTGGAGAAATTATGATAAAAATTGCTGAGAATATCAATTTAACATTCGAAGAAGATCGTGTAGGACACAGAAATGTAAAGACACTTCAATGTTGGTGTGTATAATTCAAGATTAGTGACTTTTCATATGAAATGAGCCAAGAAGAAGGCCATATAGGGTCGTCGATGATAACGTTTTAAGAAAAATTATTACAATCCACGGTGAAGAATATGAAATTTTCACTAGATCTTCCCTCAAAAGTCTACCATTTCTTCAAACACCTGAACAATTTCTTTAGCAAATAAATTATTCTGAAATGAAGACACTGTGAAAGCAGCATTTCAAGAATTTTTTCACTCAAAGACTACTTAATCGTTGGGAAAACTGTACAGAATCATGTGGAAATTAGTTTGATTAAATACGTCACTCTTTAAAGAAACGCAATGTATCTAAATTTTCGTATGCATCAACCTGATATTACGACGTAACATGATTGATGTAACGAGCTGAGAAATGATCGATTTTTTAGTAAGCTGCAACAAAAAGATTTTAGTTATAATATCATGCCTCTTCTCCAAAATGAGTAAGAGTTAATCAGTGTAATTACACAATTTTCAAATCAAACATTCAGCAAAATATCGGGTTTACGATACATTATTTTAATTATGGCACTGAAAATATTTGCCTATTTTTATCAATGTTCCTAACGTTACGGATCACTTCGAGGGATTATTTCATTCGTTGCACGAAACGCGGTCAAAAGCTGCAGAAACTACATTGTGCTAGAAGTAGAACTTTAGTCTTCATCAGGGAAGTAGAATGCTGCTTTTCCGCAAGCGTAAGCAAAACAGAACTGCTCTCCGGCGAATAAGAAGAGCTACGTGGTCAGTACATACAGGCGATCAGTCTGTCAAGTAGTACAGCTTGCGGTATTGTCACACAAGTAGTATATCCGAGATTTCGGCGGACAAGAGGTATAAGTACGAATTCGGTCAGACAAACAGTATATCTCTGGATTTGGTTGTATCATAGTGTAACTAGAAATTCGATACGCAATATATCAGCATTACACAGCGTATATTATGAATACGTAGTGTATATCACATGTATACCGATCTACAGTGGCATATACGGTAGTTGGTATATTGCAGGTAAGCACGGATAGATTAGTCTTGTCAAACAAATATTACAAACAGATTTGCAACGAGACAAGTAACATGAGTGATATTGGTACATCTATACAGCTGTTAAATTATCCCGAAAATTTTCGCAATTTTAAAGCATTCTTCTTATTGGATACTGTTAGGGCTTGCGTTGATCTTTCGATCGTCCAAGCGTTGCCGGTTTTTGCACGTGTGTGCCAACTAATGTACCAAGGCTACGAAGGATCAGTTCCTTGGTTGAAACACTAAGTTTTATTCGTGTAGTCTATGTTCTGACTTGTTTCGAGGTCTAGAGTCTATTCTGCGAGGTGCGAAGTCTTCCGCGGTTTCCCTCGACGGAGACTCCCACCTTTCTAAAAACACCCTGATCGGTGATTTTTCCTTTTTTAAAATCACCAATCAGTTTACTCCGGTGAATCGCAATCTCCCTCCATTTCTCCCTTAGCGCGTTATCTTAGGATCGGGTGTACAACGACCGGAGAAAGTGTTCGGTGGACGGATGCGTGGGAATCCTGTGGGATCTCCGCTTTTCTAGACATCGACGTTGGCAAAAGTCGTGGGCCACTTTTCTATTTTTTCCTTCGGAGACTCCAGGACTTATGGCAGGGTTTGGTCCTAGGGACTAAGTGTCGCAGGCAACTCAGTAAACGCTTGTGGTGTTCTGAGGAAACGATATTTGCCTGTACAGGATACGCCTTAACAGGTACCAAGGACCTAATCAATAGCCCACAGTCAGGATAATTGTTTTACAATCGTCGTGCCTATCTCGAGGTCTGGACACTATTTGTGTCAAGACCGAACGAAGGGAAGCTTTTGGGTCATGAAAAGGACCGTTTTCGGGTATCGACAACCTTTAATAACAATTTCTGTCCTCCAGAAGAAACTGCATTCGATACACACACCGAAACAACACACGCCGATAGAAATGCACGAACCTATTTAGCACGGTAATAGCCCGAATGCTATGTACACATAGCGACTAACCAATAGGAAACGAAAATTACTCACATAAGCTCAAACACAACCTGGTAAACTGGGAGATGGTCTGAAACTTTTGGCCGATAACGAAGATCTCTTATCAGAAGAGTAATGTAAACGTGACGACTGCTTAATTTCTATATTTTCATGATACTTAGCATTCTAACCATAGTCGGTTCGATCATTGGTACAGAACAAGGTAACAACGAACGCTCATCTCTCAGCATTGAACAAGGAATTTCCACGGGAACGGCGACTGTCGTCGTTGTGGTCGCGAGCACGTTTCGCCGCTTCCAAGACAGAATGTGATTTTCTGCGGCTAAAATTGTGGCAACGCGGTGAATTTCAAGTGTGCAGTTCACGCTCGTGAGAAAGGAGAGACGCGGAGGCTGAGCAACTTTGTGAACTCTGCCCTCCTAGCCGGCGAGATATTAACCGTGAGCATAACTTCGCATGATTCACATTCGCGGCTTCGTTTCGACGGTAATTAGACGCTTACGCGATCATGTGCACCATAGTGGTTAACCTTTTGTGCTTGATTAGAAGCATTATGTTCATGAAAATATTCACCAGAATTTACTCCTGACGTAAAATGTAATGATTCAATGATTTCTATTGTTACAACATTAAGATATTCCATAAATTTGATTATTATACTAGGTTTATTCAGACAAAATTTCTACAATAAACGTTCTGTTACAAAGTTATAGGCAAATAAAACTTGGGATTCACCCTGCAATTCATCATTTTTGTTGACATTGTGACTTCTTGCTTCTAACATAAGACAGATTACCAACTGAACGTTAAGAAGCATAGTCTTACGTTGACACATCCCTACTTTGCTTTTCAATAAAATATTAATATGACAGTACGTCGAATATAACACGCCTATGTTCATTCTCCTCCTTCAGAGTCCAGAAACATCAAATATTAGTTGTTACGGTACGTCCGAAATCGATGTCGCACTTCAAGAATTCATCTACGAGTTTCACGTATAGTCGACGGAAGAAATATAGTACAGCGTGGTCGTAAAATCGGTCGGGCGTCAAAGTTAGCACGCTCGAACATATCGACAAGCGAATCGACAGAAACCTGAGAAGATAAGGACTCGAAATCCAAGTCAGCGTCGCGCGAAGTATGCCTTAGCACGTTTAGATACTTGCTACGTCAAACTTCATTTTAAAATACGCACCTAAGTACCTTTCACGTGTTCCAATTACTCAACACCTTCTATCTCACTTCTTGAACAGTAAGCCTTACAGCAAAAGACGATAGTATTTCACATACAGCAAACTTCAGATGCTACATACTCATCTCCTTTAAAATTATTCCTTCCAATAACTGCACACTTTCCAAATTCCCTTGGCAAATCCAGGCCTATAAACAAGCCACGACAAAACCCTCCATCCATTTTCCACTTTACCGCGAGACAAATTCCCTGGAAAGTGAACAGGATCCTTAGCAACGCGTCTTCCATTGGCAGTGTCGTTCTTTGAAACGGTATCGACGATCTACGCGATTCATAAATAAAAATAGGTGAGCAACGCCAGATACAGTGAGTTAAAGGACGCTGCCGCGAGTATCTCACTGGCCCGTATAGGTACAGCATGCATTATGTTACAATATGCTCGCGTTCCGCGCGCACCTTAACGACCACCATAGATTCCACGGGGCGCAAGCAGGCGCAGGCGGATTTAACGCGTAGCACCGCGTCGGAGAGTAATAAAATTTTCTAACGTGCAGCCGCATGCATCCAGTAACGAATAAATATAAAGGCGGCCTTTTCCCCGGAAGCTTTTCTCCATAGGATTCGAGCACCGTCCTTAAGATCCACTCCGCAGCTCCTCCCACCGCCCTTTTCTCATTCTTTCTTCTTTCTTCCCCTTTTTACTCCCTTCTTCTTTTTTTATTACATCTCGGCTACGATCATCGCGAGCTTACTACTTGCGAGATTCAGAAGAGGATCTCTCCACTTCACCGTGACGACCGGCTACCCAAGAAACTCCTCTCTCTCTCTGTCTCTATCGTTTTTGTTCGAGCCTGGCTAACTTCTTCGTAACTACTCCTTCTTTTTTTAGAAGTTTCGATCCTTCTAGCATCGACTCGATGGCCGGTACCTTTTCTCCACGGGGGACTTAATCGCTGCTCGTTCTTTGTAACAGCCCTTAGGAGATCGATGGAATCCTGTTAGTTAGCCGGCTATCGAGTTTTTCTACTTCAAATTTAATAGCGTCGACATCGATCCGGGCATGAAAGCCATGTTACGATCATGAGATCTGAATTTTTCATTAGCATGATGTATAGTACACGTTCCCGGGATATTGAAATTTCAAACACCTCGATACGGATTATTGTAATTTCTTACGTGGCGCCATAGTTAACGCTTCGAGGTTCCATTGTGGCTGGTGCAATTTTGAAACCCGAGTATCGGGCAACTATCAATTTCTGAACGGCTCTGTTCTACTTATCGTTAAAACAAAGGAGTTTGAAGATTCTGAAGGCCTGAACAAAAGACCGAATCGCCATTGTTCTTAAGATAGCTTACGGCGTACGAACTGTAAAATATCTGCCTCTTACCATCTGCAAATCGAAAATACGAAGGGCTTGTAGCAAAAATTCAAATCTCTCTAGCTATCGGGCTTTAGGAAAGTTACAAGCACGTATATGTATACACTGTCGGTCACAAGTATTAGCACACTCGTGTATCTCGTATTACTACTATAACTTTTTAACAAAGCTTCGAACGATCTATGTTTACATAACATTTTCTCCTCGCGTATACCGATAGAACACACTGGCGAAGTTTGGTCGGAAAGAATTGGGACACCCGGTATATAGCTGCAATAATGAAATAAAAATTCGAGCTCGTCTCTGAGACAAGTGGTACATAGTTGAAGGGTTAAATTACATTTCTTGGTCAAATTTAGTACCACGTATCAGCAGAAAGGTATGTACTTGTTGTATTACAAGATTCTACGCTGGAATCATTTTTTAAAGACAGTCTAGGTTCCCTTCACATTCAGCAAGTGTCATAATACCTACGGTAGCGTACATCGATGAACCGAAACGTTCCGGTACTTTCACGTCCTGCAAGTAGAACTAATTTTTCCATCGCGGTGTCATAAAATTACGACCTTCCGCGGAAAATGATTTCCAACAGCGGCGATTAATATTACATCGATTAGACGTGCATCGACATTCGTCCCGACCTCTCGCATGACAACGTTGTAACAAGCGATTAAAAGATCATTCGTTAACACCACACAACGGATTAACCCGAAATGTCAGCGACGTGCCGGTAATTAAATTAAAACAACGGTGATTTAATTAAGCCAGCGCGACCGCGCGGAACCTTTGCTCGTCGTTATCATCCGTGCTTTATCGCGCTTACTTACTTCCGAATGATTAATCCCGCGTCGAAATTCGTTTTATAATCGTCTGTAAATTCACGCTCGCCCGGAGCAACGACGACTAATTAAACGGGCTGATTAAATTTACGCGCGAAGCGGACCAGAGGCGGTCGCCAAGTCGAGAATTAAAAGTTGCCCGGCGATGTACACGCGCGCGAGTCGGTGACAATTCCAAGTTAGAAACGCCGCGCGTCCTAACAAAATTTCGGTTTACGTTGCTCGCGCGGAGAGAGAATAACGGCAAATATTTTCATGTACGTCCTCGTTGCGAGATTTTGCAGCGAACGCTTCGAGGCTACTCCCTTCCCGCCTCTTTCTCTTATAGATATCGTTGCGCCATACCGTGTAGATGAAATTACACGTTACATGTGTTAGATGTAGAGATGAATTCCTTCTGGCTAGATTTACATAGTTGATTCAAAGCCATCAAGTTTCTGGCATCATAATGGATTCATTTCGATGAGCGATCTGTTTTAATTTTTCTTTTCAACCCTTTGCACTCTGCTGGCGTCGGTATGGTGACATTCCTAATATACAGGGTGTTTTGTAACTGGTGGTGCAAGCGAAAAGGGGGTGATTCTACATGAAAGAATAAGTCGAAAATATAGAATAAACATTTTTCCTTTGAGGCTTTGTTTTTGAAGATTCTACATGAAAGAATAAGTCGAAAATATAGAATAAACATTTTTCGTTTGAGGCTTTGTTTTTGAGAAAATCGACTTTGAATTTTCTTCGAGTACGCATGCACCCTGCTATGTCGTGGATGAACGGATCTCGATATAGACCATATGTCGTAGGTTTATGAGTAATAATAAAGCATATAATTATCAAGATTTACTTTATTAATGCAAAAATTGTTGAAAATGCTGGCCACCGTACACCGAACGTCGAGATCCATTCATCCACGGCATAGTAGGGTGCATGCGTACTCGACGAAAATTTAAAGTCGATTTTCTCGAAAACAAAGCCTCAAATGAAAAATGTTTATTCTATATTTTCGACTTATTCTTTCATGTAGAATCACCCCCTTTTCGCTTGTACCACCAGTTACCAAACACACTGTATATCACAACTTCATTCAAGTCTCGTTTACGTTGAAATAAGGTGAACGAACAGAAGAAATTGAAATAAACAATTTCATAAAAATTTCGAATTTCTTCTTTTCAAACAAAAGGTCCTGATTTCCGAAAGTGAAAAGTGGAAGAAAATGCTTAGAACGTAAAGGGTCGATACTTTGATTGTGCCCAAAAGTCAGAAAGAATCCATTTGTACACCTAATAAGTATGAAACATTATTGAAATTGTAAGAAGGTTTGCGATATACTTTAGGAGAACTTGATTTAAAAATTGTACGCATTTATTGAAAAGGAAAAATAAGGCAGTTCATGGATAGAAAGATATTGGAGAATTGATTTGAAAAATGAAACATTTCACTTTTGCTAGCATAATTTAAATGATAAATAGAAAATAAAAAAACAAAGCAGCGTTGTTGTTTTGTATTTTTCATATATTGAACGAGGGAACAAAATTTATTACAACGTATCAAAGCATGGCAAACTGCGAAGCATGATTGATATTCACTGTGTGACGTTAGTGTGTGAGAAAGTACACAAGAGAATGTGAGCAAAGAAGAGCTTGACGATTTTTAAGACAGTGATCGAGAAGCGACAAACGAGACAGTTTCGATATTCAAATTCTTCCCATATTTCACCTTTGTACTGTCCTTATATTTTATATTTTTTTATTGTCTTTTTATTTTAAATATTTAGTTACACCACATGCCATCGTATGTCATCAAGTTTACTCAAAATTCCCTGTGAGGAATTGATTGCAAATATTTCAAGACAATAAAAAAAAATGCAACTTCTAAGACAACAATATCTCACATTTTATCAATATTTTAACTGAAACACAAAACTACGCGATGTCCTTAATGAATTTCCTTTCTTATAAGCAAGTCTAATCTCCATTGAAATTATTTTGCTTGTGTCCTTAATGAAGAACGTGAAATGTATTTCAGTTTTGAAAAATATTACTTATGCATCGAAATATTCACCTATTTAAAAATTGTAAGAGATTGAAGAATTCACGAATCCACGATGTAAACAAAAAAATTCGTTTCCCAGAGATGCGCAATAAGAAGGAAAATTGTTTCGAGCAGTTTCATTCCAAATAAAATAGCGTCTCGTTGTTTCGCTTCGTGATAAGGGGCGCAAGACAGATTGTAATCAGATAACAAGTTGCACAATAGATAAAATAAATATTAAAGCTTATCGCGAGCTTGTTAATCGTAAGATTACTCTCAGCCGGTATTACCAAGCCTTCCTACCAAAATTTATGCATACTCTGAGACGATAATTAAATGCCACAGCACGCCTCGTTATGCAACGACGTGTAAGAGCATGTTGGCTTTATAAAATCTGGGCGTACGATGTTCGTGAGTTTAATTTGCTTTTTCTTCTTCCTCTTTAATTTTGAGGAAGGGTTTAAAATTTAAAGAAATTGTATTATTTTGACAAAACTAATTAACACTTTTTAGACTGTTCATTAACCCTTTCGTGACCCTTTTTCAAGAATTTCTTTGCGATCAATCAATCGTCTGTAATGGATTTTAAATTGAGATCAATATTTGTTCGAATATTCGAGTAGGATATATACGCGCCTCACGGGTCACGAAAGGGTTAAAAAGCATAAAGGTAGATCGTACCACTGCTGTTTCATACAATTGCACGATTTCTTAATGCGATTGGTATTTTTGCAATTATAGTATTTTTGAGCTATGACTTGAAAAGCAATGAAAACTCGTTAATATGATTGCAGTAATATGTAAAGAATATATTCCTTGAGATTTTTAGCGATTTTTAACCTTCTATTATCTCACGGCACACATAAACTAATTACCTACTAAAATTCTACGGCATTTTTTCGCCAATGTGACAAAAAGGTATACATCTTTGACTGATTTACAAGGAAAAAATATTCTTTTCCCTTACTCTGGTATTAAAAAGTATTGGACACACCTGTGGACCTCTTGGTTAAAAATCAGTGATCTAATATAAAATTCTATACTACAGTACATGTCTTTATTAATTCATACTTTATCAGAGACAGGTTTTGTAGATAGCATTGAACGAAAACTAAACTATTCATACGTTCGCTTAAAAATGCAATGGGGAAGAATGAACCGCGAAAATTCATTCTCTTTCTCGAAAATATAAAATTACACCTGACGTTTAGGCATTAAACCGGGTGCCATAACTCTATGACAAAAATTACATAGATCCTCGATTAGCTTCCAATATTCCAACAGCAGAAAATATTACACAGTGCATGATGTGTTCAAAATCACACCTGAATTTTATACATTAAACCAGGTATCATAATTAGAGACTCTACGATAAAAATTACACAGACTCCCTCAACTAGTTCCTAATATTCCAGCATTCTGTGCGTTATCTGGTCATAACAGACCGAAGATGGCCTGTGTTTCGTGCCTGTCTAAAGGTAAAAACCGGCAGGTGCGTTGTAACTGCAACGTTCGCAACACTGCCATTCCTGAGGAATTAAATTTGCCTATAAATTAAGGGCCGTTCGCATTTTTCCGGCCGGGACAAATTCAACGCGGCGGCGTACAACTCTACGGGAAACAAACAGGTACGTTTCACGTGGAAAAATGAAATTTCACCGGTGTACGTAGTTACACAGCCACACACAGGTACGTGCATGTTTCCGCGGAAACTCGACATGAACTAACGCGGAAAACGCGGCGCGATTCGACACGCCGGCATGGCGCGCGGCCCGTTACGATACGAGAACAAATTCGCGAGATGCAATTCGCTCTGTGGAACAACTTGATTTCACGCGAAACTTCGGAACACCGCGGCGAATGTTGCTGTTACCCGCGCGAAAAAGTCGATTACACGGTGCAATCGAGTCTGCAATCGAGCTTGCAGCTTCCATGCCAACACGCGGCTTCGAAGGATTCACCGGTGCAAATTGTTTTGCACCTGTCGACAATTAAGCCCCCGATTAGGATTAAGTTTCCACCGGGAAGTTCTGACTGACGCACGACAACCCACATTGGAAAGTTGGCTCTGGTTCACGTGAAAATCTCCCTCGTAGAATTAATCGATATTAATTAACCGCAGAAGACTGCTAAATTGAAACGTACGTTTTCTGCCAGGCGAAGAGTGTTCGTTTCGGGGAAAAATTGGATGGAACTGGTTAGAAATGAGTAAATGAGGCTTTTTTTCCGTTTGCTATTTGGCTAGCTATCGTCGCGTTTGGAATGGATTTAAAATTTTTTCGTTTTACACTGGTCACAAAAGGGTTAAGTTTACTGCTTTGAGCTTTAAGATTTTGAAAATATTTGACAAGTGGATACTTTTTTCTTTTTATCAGCAATCGTCCACATTGAAGAAATGAAAATCGCCATCAACGATGCTCTGGGTTTAATCGAAAATTATTAGAGACGGTGTACATTGACGAATTTCATATTTTTTCAACGAAAACAGATTTAAAAAGTGTCCATTTATTTAAATAATATACTAAAAATCATTATCTCTTCATTAATATTTCTTATAAAATATTTATTCATTTTCGTGTATTTGTGCAAACTACACACTCAAACATAAAATAAAAATAAAACAGAATTCTAATTTCTTTTGCAAATTAGCAAAAATAATTATTCTTAAATGTTGCTTGTATTTCATGTTGGATCGAGCCTCATAACACGTACATTTGAAAAACTTGTTAGCTACTTTAATTAGTTAGATAGCCCTAACTTAGAATTAAGTAAGAGTAATTTTAGAGTCAAACATAACTTATAAGCTCGTAACGTGCGTGAAACATAAAATTCTCTGACTGAAAGAAACTATCTGGTATGTCAAAGATATAAAGAAACGTTTTAATTTTTTAACTCTTGAATATGCAGATATTTCTGCATTTAAATGAACCCTGTAAATAACCGATACCGAACGAAGTATTGAAAACTCTCTAGGGTATTAAAATTCCAGCCGAGTTCATTTCAGTGATTATTCCCATACATCAAACTCTAAACATCCTTTTTTCTTCGTTCTCTTTTACCGTCCTCGCTCGTGCACCGTCATACATCACGCAGAAATTTCATCAACGGAAGCCAATAAACGGGTACGATTTAATTGATATTAATTCGCAAAAAACAAAGAAAGCTTATTTACTGTCATATAACTCTGCACGCGAGACCGCATAACTCCCGCGTTCACGTTGCCGCTACGTCTACCGCTGCCGCCATAAACAACAACGGAACAATGGTTTTTTTCTAGCCCATTCATTACTCATCGTCGACGACAAACGAACCTCTAATTAACTTCAAACAAACCAACGCGATGCAAGATCGTGTGTGCAGCAGTGATATCCGCACGGTTGAAACGTGATTAAATTCGAGAACAGGGCGAATAGAATGCGCGTTTCATACGCGGTATGTACAAGTCTCGAAATTATTGTGTTCAATGAGGAAACATAGTCAACTTGAAACGCCAGAAGCAAACCGGACGCTCAGGGCGAGAACAACGAACATAATTCACGAGGAACACTGGTTCTGCTACGCAAGTTTCACTTGAATTCATAATTTTAGAACCTAACCCAACAAAAAGCAAACGGTGACGTTCTCGTATCATTTGGCGATACGATAAAATACGAAACCACTTTCAATTTGGCTCGAGTTGGAGATTCGAGGATTTCTGACATATCTGGTTCTAGCGCAGTGCCGTTTAGTCGTTGCCCGTACGGGCAACAAGCCACGCCTTCTTGGGCAACTAGCCACGCCTTCTTGGGCAACTAGCCACGCCTTCTTCGCCAACGGTGCGTGTAAGTATTGTCTGGGCCAGGGTATAGCGAGGTCATAAAATCGGTCAGGCGTCAACGTAAACATGTTTTAGCTGGCGAAATACGAAAATTGACAGAAATACCAACAGATAAGTACTTGAAATCATGGTCAGGACCGTACAAAGAATTCTCGTATCCAGCGAAAGTCAAACTGATTCTAATATATTTACTGAATACTGCGTGCAGCTAGGACAAATTAAAGTTTCTCCCTTTGGGGGAAGCCGCTTTTGGAAGGACTGTTATAGATAAAGGTCTTATTGAGCTTTTTAACATCTTAATTTACCCGCTCCTGTTATATACAAATACAAAATGCACAAAGGTTGGTCACAGAAAGAAATTACAAATATTTCAGATAGTAATTAATATCAACATATTTTCCATTTGTAAATGAAATACCATATCCTACTTGAAATACCAAATTCATTTATTGTTGGAACCCTCAAACAGACTGCAACGCACGGCCTTGAGTGCCGCAACATCAATCGGTGCCGATTCTTGAGAGTTTCATTTACGATCTCGCTATATCGTGGCCCCGATGTATTTAGTATGCAGTAACCATTGCCCGTCGTAAGGAGGATAATTATGTCTACGGTTTACGAGCTTATCCCCTTACCACAAGCGTCTTTCCACCACTCCACTTTAATATATCTGACATCAATAGCCCGAAATTTTGCCCTCAGCTCTGCCCGCGGGCACACTCTTCTATTGACTAAATTCACAGGTAACGTAGCGAATGACTATTGTCTAATTCAAAACGAGAAATAGCTGTCTGCAATAAGTGACCACTTGTGTCGATGTCATAAATCCGGCTACACGAAACACCTAACAGAAGGGTGAAATGTTCGAGACTGCGATCGTTCTTCGTCATTGATCTGTCTCGTATTGCTAACTCGATTTTCCGCGAGAATTAAAGGTCCCGCAGCGGTGTTTGTTTCCGAGTACAGACTCGATGCCTTAATTGAATATTCGCTTGGACACGCCACGATCCGGATCGACAGCTGTTTGGACGTGTGATTTTTACTGCTAGACTTATTGCCAGTATTGTCGCTTTTGTAAACTTGATGACTGTTTGCTGTTCGAGACAGCAAAGAGTTGAGTGTTTTAAACGGTAACAAGTTTACAATTAAGGTAAATGAAATTTGCTGGTGCACCTAACCGCGTTGTCGGGTTATACACGTTCATGGTGAACTGGTGATGAAAATTTCTGAACTCTGCATTTATAGCAGGAAGAATTGAGTATCTCATACTTCAGCGAGGGAAATAATTTTGATATTTAATAAAAATCAACTAAAAGCGTGTATCTTCATTAAGGAAACGCGACGAGAGTGGTTCGCGTTGCTTCGTGTGTGTTCTCGGAACAACGAATCGCCCAATTTTAGTCGATGAATATTATGAATCCAACTATCGAAACAACATATTTAATGTTATAAATTAATCAGAGTAGAATTATCCTGTTGTACGTGAGACGACGTGCTTTAATACGTTTTTCTTCAAATATCGGGTGTATTTATGCGTTTTTCGTTTCGAATTAAATGTTATAATTTAAAAGACTTATTCTCTGGAAATCAAAGATCCACGAATTTTTGAACGAGGTAACTAACGCTTAATTGTTGGCTATTTAAAATATATGCAAGTCAAGATAAGCTGCAGTATAATAAGGAAAAGTATTCATAAGGCAAATTAGAAATATATTCTATCCAAACAGGATCCGACACAAGCAATTACTATTGCAGTGTAGATGCTAACGTTCACGGATTCTCATGTTTGGGCTGTTTGTTATTAACGATATTAGCGTGCATTGTCGAGCAGTGGTTGCTAGCAAACTGTATTAATTAAGCGTTCTAGATTCCACATTCCAGCATTCCAGGATCTCACAAATATTCAATGTAACGTGGTAATTAAGCGTATAACGCTTGATTTACTTCACTTTATGTTTAACAAACATGTGTAAACATACATTTTTGATTATGCAGAATTGCTTTTAGAAATAAATCTCTAGAAATTAATTTTCACCTAGCTATAATAGGAGCTCCGGAAATTGAAGTGTCCCATAATCGCAATTTCAACACAAATAGCAACATATTGATTAAAATCACGACATCGAGAAAAATGGGAGAATCCTGGTGAAAAATATTGTAAACTACTAACAAAATTGTTCAAAGATTGCGAAATTTCTATTTTCATATTTTTATACTGACCTCCCTTATGCCAACACCATGAATGTGCCATCAAATAATTCTGGAGATGAAAATATTCTAAATTTTCTTGCAAATATTGATCTTCGCTTCAGACTTAAATTTGACTACAAAATAATCTCCTTCTTTGGTTACATTCAGCCCACTTTGTTGCCCAAAAACTGAAACACTGTCTTTGGCATAAAGCAGACGATATAATCTAAGAGTCACTTTATTCTTAAACAAAATTTTCTAAAATCATTAACCCTGAAATCAATTATTCAAGGAATTAGAAAATTTCGACGAACAAATTTTATTCCACGTTTATTATTCATTTCTGCGTAACGAATCACCTATTGCCTATTTGTACACACAATACTTTCGGTCGCACCCTGTAAACACGCACACTGAATTGAAAATGCAAAAGACACGCGGAAAGAAGCGCGGGTCTTTGAAGTGAAGCCAAGGAACGTTGATGCTAATTAGAACGTAGATGTCACAGACGTGTAGGCGGGACGGCGTAAGTGCCATAATCCGGAAGAGTTTAAGGGGATTAAATAATAAAACACGCTCATTACACGGAAAACCTTCGTCCGTGATCCTGCGAAATTGTTTCTATGTGCTTTTCTAACGACTGCAGTGATTCTCAGACGAGGTGAGAATTATACGGGGTGGATCGATAAGAATTACCACCCTGAATATCTCCGGAACTATGAAAGTAAGAAACAGATTTTTCCAATAAAAATTGTTTGGTATCTAAAGAGCCATTCTATGGTTATAACGATCGCCTTGCAGGTAGAGTCATCCCTGTTCTCTTAACATGTCATAGTGATTGAAATTTTTATTTATCATGAAACAGCTCGTGGATAATTTCAGCAATAATAGTATATTTTGTGCAAAACAGATTTTCTCTCACTTGCTCTCTATATGTCTCTTTGTCTACTAAAACGGAAATCTAGAGATCGTGATAGATCTAGATCGACAAGGAGTGTTCTCATCACAGTACGGCGAGAGACCAACACTCAAAAATGAAAGAACTACGAAGAGCGATTTTCTATCTCAAAACATAGCAGTCCCTAAAAAGAACACAAAGATCTATAACACGAGGCCAGTCATGTGAAAGAGCAATGCAGTCAGCAGTAGCAATGTAATCAACTTTCTACGATCTTGACTGATGTTGTGTTCTGTTTGCGTTCATTTTAAGAGCTGTTATTAGTAAATAAATAAAAAAAAAACATGGTGTATCGTTAAGAAACCAAGGACCACTTTCACCCGTAAAAAAATCGTTACGAGTACGACGGTCCCTTTAATAGCAAACAACTTTCATCGGAACAATTTTTCTCTCACTTTCTTGATTCCGGAAATACTCAAGGTGATGCTTCTTATTAATCCACCCTGTATATTCAAGGGAAGAAGACAGTGAAAATATCTGCAGCGGGAAGGAATTTTATTTGCTCAGGTAAACCGGTGTATCATAGTACTTCCGCGAGTCGAGTAAGAAGGCTGAAGATTCTTGAAATTAAGTGAATAAATTTTGCAAGGTGAGAGTAAAAAATTAACGAAATATTTGAAATAAGAAGAAATTCTGTTCAACGAAGAATTGTGGCCCTGCGTGTTAAATAAATTTTGACAATTAGGTGAATTATAACGAAAGAGTAACTGAAAAACTATTAAAACTAACAATAAAAAAATGAGAAACGCTATTCTTGCGTCCAACACAATCAAGTATGTCGAAGATTTTTACAATGGTGGAGTCCAATAAGAAATATTTGCAACAAGAAGAAATTCTGTTTGACGAAGCATCGTGGCCTTACATGTTAAATAAGTAAGTCGACAATGCTTAGACTTAATTGGGTTAATTTTAACGAAAGAGATGGAAAACTAAAAATATCTAAAGTGAGAAAAAATTGTGTCTCTATGAAAAACACTATTCTTGCGTCGAACACAATCAAGTATGTCGAAGATCTTTATAATGGTTTAAAAATTGATTGTTGGATTAGTTTAGTGAGAAATGTTCGTTGTGGAAAAGTATTCCGTTCGTTAGCAGACAACAACTCTATCATACCGTCATGTACATGCATAAAGCGCATAACTAGGAGGAAATGCACGAAGTGCTTAGTAACGTATTGTATAAATGATTAACTAGCTGTTCAAGTTAATGAGTAATGTAAAATAATATAAATTATCCTACGAGAAAGCAAACAGAACTAAAAAAAGAAAATGCACTAAATACATCACAAAATAATTTAACACACGATTTTTAGAGATTTCGAAATTTTCATTCGCACGAATCTCGCGAAGCTTTCGCCGTACATATATTTAAATAAAAAACAAGGTGTTTCTCTTTAAATTATTCTCCTTTCGAAACGCCGAAATCTCCTTTGATATTCCCTTTTCTGCTCGCACTTTGATGTTCATTTAATACGATAGTAATATTTAAGCCGCGAACGGAGAAAGTGAATTTTAATTACGAAGGATCGATTTAAAATTCCCGCTCAAAAGACGCTTTTCCCGCGTCGGGATTTTCAGCAACGCGTAACAGCGAAGAAAATCGAGAATGATTTCTCGTCTCGAACTGTGTAACGCTGCAATTGTCGATTCGCTCGTTATAAGCGCAACGGAATTGATTCGGTCCGTGTACAGAGCTCGTCGCTGGAAATCGAAGAACAACGAAATAGCATGAACATCGCCGGAAGCATTTCGTTGGATCGATCGCTAATTAAATTCGCTAAATGTTGCCCCCGTTACACGTATCTCGTATCGGCGTATCTTGTTTAAGCAATTATACGTTCCGTGCTCGATGCATGGGAATTTTAAATAAGTAAATATGCCCGGAGAAGGAACGAGGCGGCACTTTCACAGAGTTGGTAATGAAGTAATTTTAACGAACAACTCATTCCGGAGCTCAATATTTAACAGTGTCGTTCTGCGATACGGATATTCATTTTCCACAATCGGAATCTCTATTAAACGTTTCAAGAACAGCGTTTCGAACGTGGAACGAGTGTACTTCGTTAAATTACCTGCGACAATTAATTAACGTCTCGAATAGGGTAAAGTTGCCTAATATGACACCCATTTCTTAAAGAAGTCATAACTGTCGACTAAGAACACTTTTATTAAAATTCGATACATGTTTTAAAATGTTTTATGTATTCTTTTGTAACTGGAATGTGCGGTAAAGAAAATTCGGTTCCTTCGTAATAAAATAAAAAGGAAAATTATGCAAATACACAGATTTAAAAAATGGGTAACTAATATGAGAAAACTATTTTTTCCGTCTTTTTTCACACACTGGGCATATTAACCCTTTCGCGACTAGCGCCGGTTATATCCGGCATCCACTAAATGCTTCACACTGGCTCAGCAACTCAAAGTGAAGATTTATTTTAAAATACAGAACAAGGCCTCAACAATATTCCCTTTATCCAATACATCCTTAAATCCTCCGCGGTTCCAACGAAATCCTCTAAGATTTTACACGGACACGCTGGGAGCTCGAAAAACGCGAGACACTCATGGTGTGCACTAATGGCACGACGACCCGTCTGTTAGCGGCGTACTGGTACCTAGTTCCGCCGTCGCGAAAGGGTTAAATCTGTTTCATCAGCACCGCAGACTTCGTGGGCTCACCGGTAACACTTTGTACGCTAAAACGAAATTGGGTACCTAATATGAGACTCTTCTTATAATAGGAACTTCCGAGGGTCTCATATTCGGAAACAATAACACGATAGCTACTAAGTAGCTTCGAGATTGAGTCTTCGTTATTTAACGATACGCAACTAGTAAGCCTTAAACTCCATGCACTATACAACGGTATTCGTGAAAATGATTATAAATTTACTATTTTCGAGGTATTTGTAATTTAATCGAACCACGCGAAAAACTTTCTGCAACGTATTGCACAAATATGCTTGTTGAAGACGCTTCATTGATTTGAATCAAATTTGATATTTAGTTTGATAATTAACGCGGTTAATTACGAAACAAAACAGACATTCAAGAGTTCTGTAACGGAGATATGCTGGGGTCTCATATTAGGCTACTTTACCCTGAAAAAATTCAATAAAGAATAAAATATAGTTTCGTTGAATTCTTCTGTTATCGATCACTTTTGATTCGTAACTAAAAAGTTTCAAATCTCTAAGTGATACGACAAAATATGAATTTTCACGAGATATATCTATTTTTGTTTTCATGTTTAAGAAATGGTGGCGTTTGAACTAGAGAAATTGATAATGAAGAATTTGAAAGGCGGGAAATTATATCAAAGAAAAAATCAATTTTAGCACTGTTTAATCACAAATTAATATTTGAAAATTTGTTCTTCAGTTTTTGTCACAGTTTCAGATACCCATTCGACAAAGTTTCTACTCCAAACATAATCCATGCCGTAAAAGAGATTGGAAGAATCAGGTTATCGGTACGTTTGAAAGAGAAGGATACGAATTTTCCAGAATTTTCCAGAATTTCCCACTCGGCGCCCAAGGAAATTGTTCGTGCACCGGAGAATCTCCAAAGGGAATACTGAATTTGAAATCTATAAAGGGGAGAGTCGTTTCGTAACTCGATCGTGTTCAAACGATCGTACACGATTGTTTTATTCAAACTTTCGAGCGTAGTTTTTCAAAATTAGTTGCTCGTAACATTTCTCATTATGGCACCGTTCGAGTATCGATTTCGCCACTCTACCGTCCCTGCGAGAAGAATGATACCGATTCCAGCAAGCTAAGAAGACCATCTGGATGTAGTTAAGTCGGGAATTTTGATAAGGATAGCTCTGCGCTAAACTAAAATCGATTGCACCCGAGAATATGGGAATTATCTCCAGCAGTGGATAAGTTTCAAATTGTTAACTGCTGAAGAAACTTGTTATTCTTGGGTAATCAGTTATACTCGTCAGTCGAATGATTAAAAACGGAAATTGTTAATATTGGACGATACAAATGTCTGTAGAAACTTTGTAAAATGAGTATTTCAAACAGTGGGAAAAATTGAAAACAGATTTTCTGATATTTAATTAAGAATTTTTGTTACTACTAATCTTTTTACTTTATTCTCTTTTCATTTCTAGGAATAAAACATACATTGTTATTTTACAAAAGTTCGCAAAACCTACTGATAACATGATTGTTCCAGTCTCTATTGACACTGATTATGTTTAAAATAGAGACTTTGTAAAAGGAGAATTTCCAACAGTGGGAAAAATTAAAAACAGATTTTCTGATATTTTATCAACAATTTTCGTAGATTTGTATTGGAAATGGGTTATGGAATTAAATAGTCTTTTATCTTTGTAATATACGATTTTATTTACGGTCTCAGAGGAAACGTCTTTACTCTATTGAATCTTCTGAAGGACTGTTTCTGGGCACCCAAAAGAAAGTTGGGGTCCCCTTATACCTAGAAACTGTTTACACTATGGTATGGCATTGTGCAGTGAGTGACTCGAAGACGGACACCAGATGCATCTGGTGGAAGTCTTAGTGCCTTTGTTTAAAATAACCCGGAGACATTTTTGTCCTCACTTGATTATTTCCATAGGGTGTTGTTAGAAATAATCCAACAATTTGATATGCAACAGTGCTCAAATTTTCTTTTCCCCCCGTAAGATATTCAAACTTTAATTAATTGCTCGTAATTAAAGTTCACTGTATTTCCCAGGAATTTCAATTATTTTGCAAAAACCACACATTTCTCTACTCCGTCGCAATATCTCTGTAAAACTAACGTTTCACAAGGCAATCTTTATTGAAAGATTATTCTTATTCTTTTGTTTCCAAATCGAGCTAAACTGCAAGTAAAAATCCTAAAAATTCTGTAACTATTTCCTAAGCTATCATTCTCCTTTTTTACCGTTCCTCCGTTTCATTCCGATTTCCCTCGTTTTATTGGTACCCTGAATTCCCCTTCGCGGCGTTATTTCAGCTGAGAAACGAACGACGCCAGTTGAAACCTAACAGAGGAGCGAAAATAGACGAAAATAACGTGATTCGATCGAGTTGAAAAGATAAGTCGAAATTACGGTCTTTAATCCCGCAAAGAATACTGTGAAGAGGGCAGAGATACGCGGGCGAAATGTTTGCCGCTGCAATCAAGAGGAATTAACGGGAAGTGCTAAAGCAAAGTAGCAAATCGCCGTTGTCAAAATAAAAACTTATGTGCACCAACTGCGAGAGAACTTTCGCTGGCTTTATTTCCTGTGCCTTTTCTTTTACAGGACAAAGCAAACTTGATTGAATCTAAATCAAATACATTGTCTCCTTGTTGAAATACGAGCCGAACTTTCTCAAATATTTCTTTCGTTCTCGTAAATGAATAAACATCGAAGATCAATGAAGTTTGTGCTTAAATTGACACAATTTATTTTGTGCAAATTAATCCAATTTTTAGCGTATATCTCAATACCAATTTAGGAACTATTAACGTGCAAGTAGATTCGATTGATTTTCGTTGAAATTGGAACACACAGTGTATACTAAACCATCTGGATAATGAGAAAATCGAAAAACTGTGCGAGAAAAAGTAGTTTTCATATTTTTAATGTATTTAAATTAAAAAATTTTTTAATATTTGAAGTTTTTAACGTTCAAGCACTTCATGCTGAATGAAAATGTTAAAAATTGATGGCAAATTTTATTTCTGATATGTCAGTCTTTAGTTATTTATTAGATTAACACGATTTTGTTAGAAAATTGTTGAGCAGTTTCGGAAACAAAGTGGAAACAATATATAAAACGCTTACTTGATGTTTTTGTAAATAAACAAGTCCTGAATTCACATATTCTAAGTATTCAAGGAGCAAAATTAAAAAATGAATTCATTGTAACTATTTGAAAATATGTTAACAATAAGAAGGAAATAGAGATTCCAAAGAGTATCGGAAACACAGTTCTTATTACATAAAACAGCAACACTAAGAAACAAAAATTTAAGGCAAACTTAATTTCCGATGTGTCAGTCTTCAGTTATTCATTAAAATAAAATAACTTTGGCAGAAAGTTATTCATTAAAATAAGATGACTTTGTCAGAAAGTTATTTATTAATATAAAATAACTTTGAAGACCAGAAAATTTTTGAATAATTCCAGAAATAATAGAAAGCAATAAATAAAACGTAAATAAATTTCTGAACACAAAATTCATCCTAACTATATGAAAAATATATTAACAACAAACACAGAGTAACAATGTCAGAAAAAGGTCAAAGCATTTCCCATTAATACACTTCGTATCAGACACAATAGCTCGACTAAAAAACAATATATCCACAAAAACGTGAAAATCGATGAATCATAATCATCCATTATAAACCACCAAAAAAAAAAAAAAAAAAGGAAAAAAGCAGTCAAATCTTTCATTACAAATCTCCTTCATACCTCCCATCAAACTCTCTTTACCTTCAAAAACGCAGTCTTAAAAACTCTCATCGACAATCTTGTCACTGTCGTTCCATCAACGCCAATTTCTCTCCGAAACGTGTGCGTCCGCTAGTTTAATAATCGATTCGCGAATTCGTGTCCGACAGAGAACGGCCATCGGCGCGTGGAGTATTCGACGTGGCTGCGGCCGTGACAGCGTTGTAATTATGACGCAGCGAGCGCGCGTGTGGTCATTTTTGACTTTGTAAAATTCGTGGATCGTCGGTTCCCGTAACACGCCCCGCTTTTAATATCGCGGAATGCCTTGCTCGACGGTCGCCCGGCGACATTCGATCCGCGCGCGACAAACCCCCGAAAGCTCCGCGGAAATTAACGAGGCTCCTTTTTCACGGCGAGTTAAACGCGCGAGAGGACATGATGAGAAATCGATGGGAAAGGATAATATGAATGGAAAACTATCGTAATTTCGGAGAATAATGGTCGACCGCCGCGCGACGACGACGAGCAAGCTAGGCGTGGAGAATAAAAAAAAAAAATGCACGAAGAAAAGGGTTATTTACATAAGATTAATTAAGGAACGTCATTACTGGGCCAGAGAGTTCCACGAACCAGTTTAATAACTTTCCAAAGAACTTGCATGGCTAAGCTGACTTTGAAATTTGTTGCAGGTGTAGGTGCAAATAAGTTTCTCACATCTACTACATATATAAGTTCTCGAGTGATTAATTGCTTTTTCCTTTTTTTTTTTTTTTTTTGATCCTCGTAACTTTTTTTCGAGGCAGTTTTATAGCTTTCGTTGGAACGTCTCTGATAGATATTTGTTGATAGCCTTGGAGAAAAGGATCGCGGAGACTCGAGAGAGAGGGGAAATTAATTTCGTGATACTTGCAACGAGTTTCCGATTATTTCAATCGTGGAAACTTTTATGAACCACTTTAAACGACTCGGAGATCTTTCACATTTATCTCAAGTTTGCTCGACTTTTGCGGTGGATACTACCGCTGCGAAGAGATCGCATTGTTACCTGTAATTATTTTTACAAGACACGGAGAAGAAGCCCGACTAGAATTTCAGTTAGGCATGCCTAAAGACGAATGTGGGCTTAATGCGGAAACGATTAGGCACACCTAAATGCTGCAAGCCTAATCGTTACCGCATTAGGTCCTAAATCGGAAGGAATGATGCGTGCCTAAGTTGGGCATTCCTAACGGTTGCCATACGTGGCCCAAATGGGGGTGAACATCCCGACTAGAATTTCAGTTAGGCATGCCTAAAGACGAATGTGGGCTTAATGCGGAAACGATTAGGCATACCTAACTGCTGCAAGCCTAATCGTTACCGCATTAGGTCCTAAATCGGAAGGAATGATGCGTGCCTAAGTTGGGGTGGCCGAGCGCACGCTTAGGTTGGGCATTCCTAACGGTTGCCATACGTGGCCCAAATGGGGGTGGCCGAGTGCACGCTTAGGTTGGGGACTCCTAACAGTTGCCATACGTGGCTGAAATGGGGATGGCCGAGCGCACACCTAAATTAGATGGAGTGGGGCTCTCAAACTTATATGTAGAAATATTTACAGACATCTCAGTGTCGGACGTACGCTTGCGTGAGAGCTTTCGTGAGATTTCATTAATGTCTCCCAATGACAGCCTAATAAAGCTATTCTAATATGGGCCTAATGCGGTTGGCCTCATTGGGAATGCCTAATGCGGCCCTAACGCGGCTTTCCGAATTAGGCGGTCGTGAATATTCCGCGTTACATACCGCATGCAGGCCTGATGGCACTGCCCCATTGCCTGGGCCTAACAGGCAAATTAGGCTAGCCTAATGCGGACCTAACGTCTGCCTAACTGAAATTTCTAGTCGAGAGTTTAGTTTCCAATGGAACAACTTCGAATTTCACTTTACTTAAATTTTGTTAAACATTGCACGATAAAACGGCGAAATTGACAAGCCCGTTAACCCTTTAACTTACAACAACGTGTCAGACTCGTGGTAGAGATTCTGGCGAAGATGTGAGAAGAATGGTTATATTGGTAAGAAAGATTCGTTGTAATCGTAACTTTCGTTTGAATTTGTAACATCGAGGATTGCTAAATGTAATTAATCTGTAATAGATTAGCTTTAGTAGTACTGAAACGGTAAATAGCTGTCGCTTAGATACATATTAGTCAGAAAAGAAATCGTAGGTTAAAGGTTTAAACAATTGCACGTCAATCGTTTGGAAATTGGTTGTAGTACCTACTATACAGAAGAAATATGTACATATATCGATGTACATTCGTTTCTATGTAACTTTAGTTGGCACAATTTGCTTGCAGTGCGTTTAGTTCGAAATGCGTTCGTTTTATTGTTAATAAATCCATATGCACGTCCAATCCAGCAGGACAAACACGATGCCACTATTATATCAACGATTTTTGCTTTTATTTATATTGGCATCGTGCACAATGCCAGTTAAATAAAAGAAAATTAAAAGTTAATATTCATACAGATATCACGGTGGAAATATTGTATCGACATGTGAAAGCTTTTCACAAAGCACAATTTCTTTTTTCAAATTAAAACTCATATCGTATGTGCAACACTAGAAAGGAGTTTCTGCGTAATAATACAATAAGGGTGCAAGGAAGGAAAATTACTGGAACAAAGGGAATCTTTGCAATAGTCGAAGAATCTTTCTTTTAACCCTTTCGTTACCAATGGGACGTACATATATGTCACATTTGAGTACTCGAATAATAATTTATATCAATTTGATGATCGACAGATAAATGACAAATTCTTAGAAAAGCAATTCGGTCACGAAAGGATTAAACTGTTCTTTATAATGTCAATGATAATTTTAGAGATGTGTTAATTGGTAATGGAAAATTATCACGGTTTTTCTATTAGAGATTATAAAGCTTCTTTAATAAACGGTGGGTCATATAAAACAGGCTACCTAATTATTACACGAGAAGCGAGTGAATAAGATGGAAGAAAATTTCCAGTCCAAGCTCATTTTAAGGTCACATTATTATACATGCTTAAATGCACATTAATGTCTATTACAATACATACAGAATTACTATATCTCCTGTTTTTCTGATTTATACTTGATTTTTCAAGGTGTAACAACCATCAACGAAGACAGCGACAAAAATTTCCATTCCGCAGGAGGAAGTGAGAGGGACGACTCTCTATCCTCGTCGTCAATCAAATAATCGCGAATGAGAGGATTGCTTAGTACTTCTGGTGGTATGGAGAGAACGGCTGGACTATCCACCGGTCGCCTCTGATAGAGGAGAGTACAGGGAGGTTACTCGGACGCCTGAGAAAGCACTCTCGCGGTTTCGCGCGGGAAAACACTTAGCAACGCTCAAGTATAAATACCACGGCCGCGGACGCGGCCAAGCAGTCTTGTTGTACTCTGCTGAGGGAGAGGTCGCCCTTCAGAGTGGGAGAGTACGAAGCCTAGCTTTCGGACGCCCTTACAGCACAGGAGAGTAAGGGGACTGACACCTGGGTCACTCTGGAGAGAACGGCTGGACTATCCGCCGGTCGCCTCTGAGAGAGGAGAGTACAGGGAGGTTACCTGGACGCATGAGGAAGCTCGGAGAGGATTGCTTAGTACTTCCGGTGGTATGGAGAGAACAGCTGGACGCTCCGCCGATCGCCTACCAGGACAAGTGCGGGTGGACTCTCCGATCATACGCGTGTCACTTGAGTATTGTGACAGGAGAGTACGAGAGCTATACCTGGGTCACTCTCTGGAGGAGAGAACGGGCTGGACTATCCACCGGTCGCCTGTGATAGAGGAGAGTACAGGGAGGTTACCCGAACGCCTGAGGAAGCTCGGAGAGGGTTGCTTGGTACTTCTGGTGCTGGACTATCCGCCGGACGCCTTCCAGAGAGTAGAGTACAGGTAATTGTTATAAATCGTTTTATCCGTTTCGTTAATATTGTAACGGGAGAGTACGGCTGCTTAAAGCCGGACGCCCGAAAGCAAAAGCAACAGCTCGAACACTGCATTGATTTGTTCGAAATTATTTTGTACCAAACATTTAACATGTATCGACGAAAGATAACTAAACTTTTGTGTGTTTTTCCCAGATACCAAAGAATATCCTTGCATTCCATAAAATCCTACTACAAAGGGCTTTTTAAAGAGATTTTTAAAGAATTCTATTGTTAGTTTTACTCGTAAACCAAACAAAAGTAATCTCTTATTCTCTTGATGAACGGAGCTACCGTTTCTCACACTGTTTATGTGACTAAGGTGATAACGCACCCCTGTTGGATGAGGTCATCGGTGCCTCGTGTCACCGGCTCTGAGAGTTAGTCCTCTCAAGACATTAATAACAGAAGGAAGTCACTTCCGTTGCGTAGAGGAATAAAATATCCAAGTATTAAAAGCTGAAGCAGTTTATTTAAAACCCATTTTCCCAACGTCTATGAACAAATTAAGAACAATAAAACATTTCCTAAGAAAGTTTTATCCACAGAAAAATACTTTACTTAATACATTTCGTGTGATTTTCTAATTACTACAATAAAAGTACACTTTCTCAAAAAGTTTTCCTTCTATCCTTTTCTTTTTTATACCTGTCCCAGTTTGGTGATGAAAAAATGTGCTAACCCTAAGTACACAGTAGAAGAAAAATATACACATTCACGTAAAAAAAGACCGTGGGTGATCTTGAAAAAATTAAATTAATGTAGCACTTATAAAAAACTCTTCGAAACCATTTAAATTACGCATAAATATGTTCTCGTACCACCATAACTAAGTAGACATGATAATTAGATGGCCTGTTTCACTTAGCCCACACTGTATAAAGGAAACACGATCTTCTCCTTGGAAAAGCATTTGGAAAATTATCCGTCGCGCAAAAAGTTTCCGGTATAATATCTCGAACGGTCAAAGAAACGGTAAGCCATTTTCAATTTCGAGGATTTTATAATCGCGGCCCTCCCTGATGAAAGAATCTTAATCCTCGAGTACCCCTTTTTTTTCGACAAGCACGATTAAAAGATTCTCCCGCGTCGTACTTTTGCTTTCTTCTTCTCCGCGGAAAGCTGCACAGTACGGACTTCAAAAAGATCCGGGACTTCGATAATGCGGAACGATGGTTTCCATTGTTTCGGCGGGGAACAGTGAAATCCTCGAGTATAAGGGATTTCCAAGAGACAATACGCAGAAACGCGGCATCACCGCCACAGAGATACTGATTACTTTAAGATCCTGGAAGACACTAATTACTCCTCGACTATTAATTGGTTCAGACCGATATTCCGCGAGTTCGAGCAATTTCAAACCTTAAAATTTCACCGATATCCAGGACGAAGCGTAATTTATGCGAAGAAACCGTTCGTGTTCCTGTTTCTGTGTGGCTTTAACAGCATGTTAAATTGGAAATTATATTGCACTGATTCGAGAGGAGCACGCGCTCTGAGAGGTGTACAATAAATAACTGTACGCGTACTCAAGTTTTCAAGTACGATATTGAATAGAAATGAAACGCAGGAAGAAACGAGAAATGGAAATGTCTTTGTTGCAAATAAATCGACACTGCCGGTTTCATACTGGCTTTACAATGAAACCTTTCCAAAATAAAATCACGTGCAATTAAAGAACTCGCGTGTGTTGATAAACAGAGTACGTTCAAATGCAAGCTTCAAACAGGTAAATGAGTAAAAACGTTGGGAAAAGTTTCTGTATATTGGTTATTAGTAACATTTCGTTGATTATAAAAAATGTTATAAAAATGAAACAGATTTATTCGATTCAAATCGAATGAAAAACGAACCTTGAACGCGACACGATTTTCGTTTAAATTCTGAGGAGTCTTCGTTTGAGAAAAGAAAAATAGAATTATGAGGAAACGACGTTTCCTTTGCATAATTCTACGTTTCTCTTCCTTGTTGCTGTCTGTTCGAGCTGCTTTCTCTTCTCCGTTGGTAAATAATGTCCAGAGAGAAAGACGAGAGAAATCTGTCGCGTGAAAGAGTGCACCGCGATATTCACTTCGGTTCTGTCAAAAATGACTTGTGCTCGCACACGCGTGTATACAAACACGCGCAAAGGAAACGACGAATTTTTCTTCAGCGACGCAGTTTTCGCATGAAATTTTCGCGCTTCGCCGGTCATTAACCGTTCCGCTTTTAGCGGCGCATAAATTCTCCACGGTCTGTGGTTTAACCGAAATTTCGTGACAAAAAGAGGGAAAAAAGATGGGGAGGGAAACAAGCGGCGGAGTGTCGTGAGTGAATTTTGAAGAATTGTATTCATTGGCTGAATCATAATTGCTTGCGGGCTCGATAAATTCCTGCACTGTACCGTTTAAATCACGCGCAATTAATGGGATTCGTTTCGAGGTTGAAATTAAAAAAGTTTCAATTAATTAACAAAGTACCGCGTTCTCGTCCAATTTCTATCTGTCAGTATTTTTTTCATCGTTCATTTTCGGCTGATTATATACCTGCTCGGCGGGAAATAGATCGTACTATCTCGATCAATTCTCAATCAAACCCCTTACGATATTCTACAAAGAGGCAATCTCTCGAAATGGAAGAATGAAATCATGGAAATAATACTACGTGTTATATCGCCCTAGAGTATCTCTTTTGTTAAATTGTCCAGATTCGTGGGAACGACGTAAAATTGAATTTTGAAGCATCGGAATGGATTTCAAACGTCTCACGCGTTTATACGTATCGACGAAACAAATTGTCGCATTTTTTCTTGAATCATAACGCTGTGGATTGACTATTCTAAAAATAATTCGATATTTCAAACATTACTTCCTTTTCTTTTCGTGTGCAATGTCATATTTCCAAGTATTATACATTTTGTCTTTTTAACACGTTCCGTGCCGGACCGATTTTCGGCGACTTTCCGTTCACGCCGAGACTAACCGTTCCGTTCACATTGTCGAGACTAACAATTTTGTTTTTCGCCCTATATGTCTTCCAATATTTATAAGATTGCAAAAATCACTGTTATCGAGAAAAAGGTAACGTTTAAGATATGCTATAGAGCAACGGAAAAATTTTTGTTTTAACAAATTATCGCCGTAGTTGCATAATTTAAGTCAACGGTAGGAAAAGACCGAAATATCAGATGGCCTGAACGGAAAGACCAGAGTGGGGCGTATGCGACCCTCGCGGCACGGAACGTGTTCATTGTAAATTTAAGGTCACATCTATCTTCTAAGGTTATTAGTGACCACGGCGGAACAACCGTAAAAGAAAAAACAAAACGAAGCAATGTTTGTTGCATCAAAAAAAAGATTGTCAATTTTCTTTTAATTCCTTTGAAATGACTACATAAAACTCTCCGTGAAATGTACATATACAGTGCTCCCGTGAACAACGAGAGGGATAGTGACGCTGACTGTCCGCGTATTTGGGAAACAGCTCCTGGATTCACGAAAAACTGAAGTACATACAGTGACTCTTACTAATATTCGGACACTCTTTAGAACAGTATAACTTTTTTTTTAAATTGAATCAAACGGCTTGAGATTTTTTGAGAAGTTAGAAGACGAAGAGAGAGAATCGAGTCGAGAGATGACGAAGAGAATCACGAAGAAAATTGTAAAGGTCACTGTTTACAACTTTTTTACCTGAGCTTGTAACGAAAATTTAAAACATACGTTTTGTAGATTTATGTCGATTGTACACATGCTGAAAATTTCATCGAAATCGGTAGATGGAGAAACAAGCGAGAGGCATCGAAAGATGTAGGAATCTTCAGATTTATTACAATTATAGGCCGAACGTCGTGAAATAGTGCGATTTTCACAATCTTTAACGATTCGTAGCTCGTAGTAACATTAACCGATTGCGATGAAATTTTCAGCATGCGTATAATTGGCATAAATCTACAAAACGTATTTTTGAAATTTTCATTACGGGCTCAGATAAAAAAGTTGTTGAATGTGACCTTTACAATTTCCTTCGCGATTCCCACAAATTGCAATTTTTTCAAAAAATTTTATACGCGTCATCTAGTATACTAATCCTTCAAACTTCTCAGAAAAACTCAAGTCGTTAAGTCCAATTTAAAAAAAGTTATACTGTTCAAAAGAGTGTCCGAATATTAGTAAGAGTCACTGTATATATTCTTCCAATGCGTGTACATAAAATCACCTCGATATTCTCAAATCCCATACACTCTGGTTAAAATAATAAGAAACGAAGTACGTCATGTTCAAAGGCCTATTGAGAAACAATGTTTCCCCAAAAAAAGATAGAATACGTATAAATCTCGGGGGGAAAACAGTAAGAAACTGATTTGTTGTTGTTTCATAATTATAGAACCAATACTGTAACGCGTCTTCTTGCAACCAAATTAAACTTAGGATACAATAACACGAAATTAGAACAATAATCTATTTAGTAATGCGTAGGCCCTCCTCTATTTCCAATTCACTCAATTATTCTATTGTGTACGTACACATACACATTGTGTAATTACAATATTCACGCATACACACGCGGTGAAACAGTAGCTATGTAGCTCGCAGAGACACACTTGTCGTTGGATTTTTCTCCCAAGTTCGGCTTTCTTGTATACAGCGGAAATTTGTGGGGAATTAGTTCACACGAACGAATACGCTAAATATGTAAATTGATTCGAAATCC
>NW_017100195.1:2066897-2094466 GCF_001263275.1 Habropoda laboriosa | reverse complement strand
GAATGTGACCTTTACAATTTTCTTCGCGATTCCCACAAATTGCAATTTTTTCAAAAAATTTTATACGCGTCATCTAGTATACTAATCCTTCAAACTTCTCAAAAAAACTCAAGTCGTTAAGTCCAATTTAAAAAAAGTTATACTGTTCAAAAGAGTGTCCGATTATTAGTAAGAGTCACCGTATATATTCTTCCAATGCATGTGCATAAAATCACCTCGATATTCTCAATTCCCATACACTCTGGTTAAAATAATAAGAAACGAAGTACGTCATGTTCAAAGGCCTATTGAGAAACAATGTTTCCCCAGAAAAAGATAGAATACGTATAAATCTCGGGGGGAAAACATTAAGAAACTGATTTGTTGTTGTTTCATAATTATAGAACCATAACTGTAACGCGTCTTATTGCAACCAAATTAAACTTAGGATACAATAACACGAAATTAGAACAATAATCTATTTAGTAATGCGTAGGCCCTCCTCTATTTCCAATTCACTCAATTATTCTATTGTGTACGTACACATACACATTCTGTAATTACAATATTCACGCATACACACGCGGTGAAACAGTAGCTATGTAGCTCGCAGAGACACACTTGTCGTTGGATTTTTCTCCCAAGTTCGGCTTTCTTGTATACAGCGGAAATTTGTGGGGAACTAGTTCACACGAACGAATACGCTAAATATGTAAATTGATTCGAAATCCGCGAATAATCGAAACCGCGTTGTCCGAGCTAGCAGTGTATTCTCTACTGGACTATGATCGCGAGGAATAAGCGTCGTTCGTCGAGGCACTCGTTTGGCAGCCTCGTAAACACTGACTGAGGACGTATCGTCCTGCCCGATTTCTGTACAATGTTCACGCGCAGTTTACCTAGCAAGAAACCTCAGGGTGAGTCACCCTATCGCGTGTGATATGGGCCTAGTCTTAACCTCTCGTATCATAACATCGCGTGAAACTTGAGATAGCTTTTGCTGGTCAAACATAAGAAACGCGAGCGAGGGTCGTTGTATGTAGTATATCGAGGCAAGCACGAAGTTGGGAGTCCTTTCGAGAGTGAAACTATCGCGAGTTGCTCTTGAGAGTATTTCTCGCGAGTGGACACTACGCCTGAGATTGACTGTCCGAGAGCATAGCTCAACTGTCTGAGAGTTGATGTATCGCGATTTGCTCTCGAATGGATAGGAAAGCATATTGCTGTCCGACAGTTGCTTTGCAAACACGAAGCAGTTTCGTATTCTTGAGAGAACTCTCGTGCGAGTGAAAAATGTCAGAAAAACCATGGGTCGAAAAATGAAATTACCGATTTAATCACTCTGTATGCTAAATGAGTGCAAATTGATTCTAAGTGAAAGTCAAACTTTTCCACGAAAAAATCAGCGTATAATCGAAACCGCGTTGTTCAAGAGAGTTGTTTATTCCGATAAAAACAGAAATTAATTAATGTACATTTTACGTGTGGCAACCTGTCCCTTTAGAATCTCAGATAATGTTTTCAACATATTTTTGCATGTGATTTTTCGTACTTTTATCACAGGTTGCGTGACGTCAATTAAAAAAGTTATTCTGTTGCAGAAATGAATTATGCGTGCTGTTGCATAATTCTCAGAGCAACACGACTTTTACATTATGAACTTCCTTTGTATCTACTTTAACAGGTTCGATATCACCGACGCAGCATATGCGGTCCAGAATGTATCGTCCAGGGCGCTATCGATTTTCGAATTTTAACAATTGTGCTGCAACGTTTTATATCATCGAAATTGTTCCTGTCAGGCTTAATATTTCATATCCATATTTTCTCTAGATGCAATTCGAAGTTGTTGATATACTCTTCGATAATTTCAGTATCAATGACGATTTCTTGTTAGAAAAACAATCCCTCTCGCATTATATTTCAAATTATTCAAAAGGCATCTTTCAACGCAAAGTAACTTTTCTTTATTAATTAAAGTAATACTAACAATATAAATCTCGTCGAAAAGTACAAAACTCATCGCTTCAAGAAAATTTTCTCCCAAACACAAAGTTATCGATGTAATTTTCAAATTACAAAGACAACTGCGGAAAATATTTCTGCAAATATTCAACTCCGATTGATTCGGAAATGTTTGTACAAATATTTGAAACGACAGAAAGTGCAGTTCGAGATTTCCTCTCTTGTAAACTAGAGCTTCTGCAACGATTTCAAATTATTGTCCTCTAAATTTGCTTCTGCACACCATTTCTTTGTTTCGCATGGAACATTTGCGAACATTTCCGCGCTAAAGGTTCCAGCACGGCAGAACAGCGGGAAAAAGCATTGCGGCGAATAGCGGAAGGAGGAATAAAAATCGCGAACATTCTTTCGTAAGCAAACGAATAATTTCTTGGAAAAGATTTTCTATTTTTTCCATTTCGTCGTTCGACACACTTTGAACGTGGACAATAAACTGCAGGAAACTTTCATTTCACAGTTTACGATACAGAAATGCGAATTCTTTGACTTATAGATAGTATACAGAATCGTCCGAAAGATTAGAATCACCTGTCGATTTACGTCAAATTTTTAAGAAAATTTTTACGAAAAGTTTTAGAATTCCTAACTCTTTTCTGGAAATTTTTGTGCACCTTGCAATGCACGGTGATCTTTAAAATTTTGATCTAAACTAACATAAACGAATATGAATTAAGCAGGTCAAAGATAGGAGAAGAGACGAAGATAAAGAGAAGACAATCGAACTAATTCTCATTTATGTTCAGCAAACACCCGAACATTTCTGATTTATTTCAATTGCGAGGTGATTAGCAGCAGTCTGAAAAACGTACTGTACCTACCTAATTATTTACGTTTTAAGTTGTCGATTAATTTGGTTTCTTTCGGGAATTTCACTAAATCTTAAATTTTTTTAAATTCAATTTTCTTTATCTTTAAGAAGGGATTTTAGTTTATATTCATCGCGAAGTTATACTTGGAGCAGTTCAGGATTGAGTGATTCGTTGCAATTAGCGTGTTGCATTCGTCACACAGAAAGGCTGATTCTCTTATCAGAAGATATAAATATGTAATTTTCACGGTACTTTCGTTTCATTTTATTTTAGTTCTATCTTGCAAAAGCTCTAAAAGCTAAAATAAATTATTCCAGCACTTACATCGTTCATCGCTGCATTAAGCATGAAATTCACATCCTTTTCCACTAAAAAAGTAATTTTTAATTTTTATTTTTCAACTCTTTATTCAACTCTTCAATTTACAATTGGAGGACACTGTTCGATATTCGGTAAAATTTGGCACCAGCACGTGACGACATTGCTCTTACAGATTAGGTTCTGTACGAAAGGCAACTGCACGTGAACTTCATTGAAGTGGCGTTGCGAATTATTCGGAAAGTTTAGCAGCGGTTGTTTTGTGAAAACATTTAAATTGCAAATGCCTAAGAGAACTGTACTCGGTCAGCCGTGGTACAATAAACTTTTCTTTACGAGGAATCGATATTGCTATTATTAAGCCGTCCAACTGGCTGAATTTCAAGAATATTTCGCGGTACGAATTCGAACGGCTGTTGAATTACACGAGGAATCCAATTGTATTAATTAATTACTAGGAAACGAAGTTGGAGGTGCGAGTGAAAATAATTGGAATTGAAATAATCGAAATCTGAAAAATGTAGAAAGTAACTCGCGTTCGCAGTATTCACACATTCCCCCAGTAACGCATTTATAAAGTTCCAACATATGCGGTGTGAATTCCTCGCAAGCTCCATTAATTTGGGTTTTCATATTTCCCGGATCTGCAAGGGCTTACGCTAAACCATAGCTTTCCTGTTCAGAACATTCATATCGACTAATCTATCGGGTCAACGAGTTATCGTTCTTTTATTGATCGAAAATTAAGAACTAGGTTTACTTGAAATTTCCTCGATATTAAAAAATGTCGAGTATAGTGCAATCTTTGAATCACTTTTCTCTTTATTAAAATTGTAGTATTTTAATCTATTCGAAGCTGAGTTCTTCTTACAACATCTTCAAGAGCTGGAATTTTTTCAATTTATATTGAAAAAGAAGGTAAGTGACAAAGTTTGAACATCCTTTACTTCAACTATAAATCAATATCTTTGTATATTACTTTACTCTGGTACGATGTTATCTCCCCGAGACACGTAAATACTGACTGATAATATAAATTTATTTCCAAGACGCACCTGGTGCGTCGTTTGCTGTATTTCATAGGTAATACAGAGCGAACATGATGCGTCGTTGGCTTCGAATACGTTAAAATAAAGGTGGTCTGTTTTACGCCCACTCTGTATAACAATTCTGTTCAGGAGGCCCTCAGGCGGGCAAGGGCGCCCGTCGATGCCCGCGGGCAAAGTCGCGGGCTAATGATGTCACACACGTTAAAGCGGAGTGGGGGAAAGACGCTTGTGACAGGGGTATAGGTCCTTTTTAAGACAGGCGATAATTGCTACATGAGTACACATAATCCTGCGCAGAGAAGATGACGAGCGGGACGGCACAGAGGCAAGGAAAGTAAACGCTCATCGTTACGCGATGGATTAGTAGATGTAACCGTTTCGGCCAATAGTAAAAATGCGGTTGATCTGACTTTACAAGTGTGTTCGTTACAACCAATGAGACCCGCATTCCTCCGTTGCCCTAGAAGGCGTGGCTTGCTGCCCGCTGATTAATTTACGCCCGGGAAGCTTAATACGCTGCCCGTACGGGCAACGACTGAACAGCTCTCCTGTACAGTGTAGACACAGCTTCACAGCAATTAACGTACAAGATCAAATTAGAAAACGTTAAGAAAAAAAAAAGGTATGTCGAAGGTATTATCAATCAACAGGAGTTTTATCATCTCCCTTGGATCCTCTGTAATTCTCCATCTTGAAAATTGTCTCGCTGTAGCAAATAACAATTACAATACGTTGTGCGATTCTCTCTCGTTATTTAAATGTCTCCGGCAGCCGACGAACAAGCGCGGAGGGTTGGTTCATCGCAATTTTCCGCGCGAGACGGTGGAGAATAGAAATTTCCATGTATTCCAAGTTCTTTTTAACAATCTGAATAATTTCAATCTAACCGTGCAACTTTTCTCGTTTAATCGCGTTTTATCAAACGGGCGCCGCTTCCGCGGTACGGCTCTCCCAGTCGAGGGAGCATTTCCAATGTTGCCAACGGTGTGCATATTATATTTGGACAAACCCGTGTCCCGGCGCAATAACAGAAAATTTGGTCACCAGAGCCCTGGGTGCACAGGCACCGTGCTTTTCCACGCGCTTTCGAGCTGCGTTGGCCTCCCTTGTCGTCTCTTATACCCCGCATTATTTACAAAATACAAAGCGTACTTATTGCACCGTCCACTTCAACTGACCCAGATTAGCGTTATTGACACGCGCCCTGGTAGTGTGCTTTCAAAAGCTCCAATTTCAAAGATTCTTGCGACTGCTGGTCAAGTAGAACGTCGGTAGAAACTACTTTACGGTAACACAACATTTTAAATGTAATTAGAGAAGGAACGTGGCTTGATGTTGATTACGTTCTATTTCGTTATTTAGCGTAGGTTTCACGTAGAGTAATGAATGTAGCTTCTCGCTGTTTCACGTCACATGACGTTAGATAAATAAATAAAGAGGCGAAGGAAAATGGGTGAGGGTCCATATTTGCCTATCATGATATTCGTGTTTTTGGATTCACATAATTGATTTGAAGGCACCGAGTTTCTATGGATTCGCAAGCTGCCAGAAAAATGGCGAAAGGTCATCAGGATCTGTTTTCATTCTTTTTAAATAAAACTTTCATTTTACCCGAAAGTCGGAAGGAATTCTTTTCTACGGCTAATATACGCATGTACTTTTTTTAAATTTTAGATTTTAGTTTCGTATTTAGAAATGAGAGTTCAGGTGAAAGTGCCGAGTTATTGCTATTCAAACAATAATAGTACATATATGGGAAAAACGTTGAGGGTATCAGTGTTTGCATGTAAAAGAGATGAGAGTGTGCGTTGTACTGTCTTTGTTCTATGTTAACCCTCTATGGGCCGAATATTTTTCTTGACTGTAAAAGAATTTATGTAACGTAAAATTATAAAGCAGTTTCGACAATTTTATCGTAACGAATACATATTGTAACTTTGAAGTAACAACGGTTATCAAGAAAGTTATTGGTTAATAAGGAGACACTGTACAACAAGACGTTTATGCCATTTTGTGGAAGAAAGTTCAATTATTTAATAAAATATCGATATATTAGTATGTGACTTGAAAGTAACACGGGCCCATAGAGGGTTAATGCATTTTTCAAGTGTAACTTCAAAGTAAATGTTAATTAATCCAATAATGTGGGGAAAATCCGTATGTCTTCAATGTTTGATGTTCGCTTTATCCAAAGTGAAATTCGTTTCATTAATCAATCATTCTTCAAAATTATTTATAAATGATCAATAAGTATTTCTTTTCTTTTTTTCTCCATCTATAAAGAAATTTCTCCTAGCGACATTCGAAAAATTGAATCCGCGTTTTATTTTCCCCAGAGTATCAGATTAACGTTGACACTCCAACGACACATAGTAGACGTCGCAAAACGAATACTACCATTTAACAAACACATAAACGAAAAAATCAATGACCCGATTTGAAGAAAATTTGGCACAGTATATATCCGACAATGGTACAGAAAATCCACGAAACGTGAAATATCTCCAATATTTAAACAGTCGGAGCAAACTAATCAGCCATTTTTCCAAATTCATTTCGCGTGTATCCAAATAAACGGATCCGCATGGCCATCTCTCGTTTCGAGTAAATAAATCGGACCCGATATATTTGGACATATACACCCGGAAAGAGAACGAGGCTCGAGGGGACAAACAGGAGTTCGCATGAAAATTCACGTTCTTTGGGGACGATTAAACAACACGGCTCAATCGTCCCGCGCCTCGTAACTGCTTCGAGTTCGTTGCTGTTTAACATTACAAAGAAAATAGTACGGTATCTGGGCAGAGAGAGAGAGAGAGAGAGAGAGCAGTCGTTTCAGCGACTTGAGCGACGTTTTCCACATTGGCGAAGTGTGCTCGCAGCCACGGGGAACTGTGGTGGTAGGTAGAATCGCGCGAGCAACTCGGACGGAGGGAAAGTTCGATGAAAATTTTTCACGCCGCTGGCGTGTATAGCCCGGCACGGCGCGGCGTGATGCATTGAATTTAAATGCTTCGTAATTCTCGCTACGATTACCCACAAGAAACGACGAATATCTATGCAAATCGCGAACAATTCACGGGAATACCTTCAGCCGGCGTCTTTCAAACGCGCACACCTGCTCCCGCCGGGAGTACCCTAATAGGGATTTTAATTCGCTCGCGGAACGAAAGAAAACTTCAAAACGACGCCGGCGACAACCGAATGGATAGATTGCACTTTACATATTAAATCGAAAGAAAGCGGTAGAGTTGTTTCACGGTGTGTCAGTTTCGAATTTTGCAGTCATTGTGCAAGGCACGCGTACCTAATTAACGACTACTTGTCTGTCTCGTTTCATTAGAAATGACAGGTAAGGCGAAACATCGATCAGAACCTTGAAATATTAAAGTGTTCCTTTTTTGCTATTTCATGGATTATTCCTTTTTCCAAGTATTCATTAACGAGTATAATTAAGGTAAGAGCCACTCAACAGCCATAATGATTAACTCCACTTTTTCATATTCTTCCAATTTTAACGCTTTGCACTTGGACGTCATTTTTCTATAGGAAAGATTGCAAATCGGGCTCCTTTTGAAATTTTTTCAAACTAACGTAGAAATAAACTATACCATTTTATTTCAATATTGAATGCACTCTCTATTTCACTAGGGCGAACAAATTTATGGAGGCTTATAGGTCTGCTTTCTGTCTTGATTAATTATTTACCTAGTGACAATTATTTAATGTCGCTTCTCAGTCGCCACTCGATTGCAAAGGTTAATATCGGAGCACATGCTTGGTGCTTAATTCTTCGTAAATAGAAGAAATTTAATAAATTTCATTTCATGGAGTTGAATTCTGAGTGGCTCGTACAAGTGTGGCATTGCTCGTTAACATAAGAGTAGACGTATTTTAATAAGGTAAGTTATGAAATACGTATTTTTGATGTCATAAATTTCGTAACAAAAATGAACGAACACATATGTTTTACTCAAATTAACGGGAAGATACAATAATAAAATAGGAAAACATCTCAATTTTCATTTATATAGTTGCAGAAAGTCGCGGTCGAAAAAGTAAGTGGTGTCTTTAGAAACTCCCAAGTAATTAAACAATATTTTTAATATTAAATTTAGAAGACATACACTATTATTAATACTAAGAAAAGAAATTTTATAATAAACTTCACTTCTTGCAAAATATTAATAAAAATACTTTACTTTGTCTATTATTACGTTAACCGAAACAAATTAGTATTAAGACACAACTATTTAGTGTTTAGTGTGTAATAACTGAAACTACTGGATGATAACGAGAGACTACGAGGTGGAAGTTAAAAGGCACAAGCAGATCAATAAAGGAAAATTCGGTCTAAAATTCCAGCGAATGTAATTTTCACTAATAATTTTCTTGCAAACATTCACGTTACGCTTGGAAACTGGTTTATATAGAAAACGACTGACCTGACGGACTCAATAATCAATATACCACGTAAATATCTTTATACATTAGTAAAAAAATAACTATTCCAGACGATCACATTCTTGCATGTCCGGTAACGGAGTCATTTACCTTAGATATGCGGTTGTTTCGTTGGTTTGATATTTTCGTAAGTGATCAATCAAAGTAATCGATGAAATCATCCTTTCAGTGACGTAAGAAAAGTTCATTTGCATCGAATTATCGTTGCCTGTTCTCTACATATTTCCTTTAAATATTTGCCTAGCAGCCCAGCTGGTTCAGCACTTTTTCCATCATCAATCAACACTACCGCTGACCGCGAATTTCCAAGAGAAATTTCAGCGGTGTAAAAATTTCCTTCGAATTCGAAGCAGTTCAGCGGAACGGCGAGAACGACGAATCAGCGACGATTATTCCCTGCGGTCGCATATTAAGTGTAAAATAGAATAAACGTTAAAGAAATCTTGTTCACGTTCTGTCTCGTGTGAAAATGAGACGATTTACAGAAAATATGCTAGAACACGTGTAGAATAAAAACAAACATTTACAAGAATTTTCCTATTGTGTCCTGCGGTCGCATATTAAGTGTAAAATAGAATAAACGTTAAAGAAATCTTGTTCACGTTCTGTCGCAAATTTTCAATTCGTTCGAGAGAATCTCGTGTGAAAATGAGACGATTTACAGAAAATATGCTAGAACACGTGTAGAATAAAAACAAACATTTACAAGAATTCTCCTATTGTGCCGGAGCTCGAGAGTGAAACAAGCCTCTTCAGGATCGTTAAGCTATACAGGAAATTGAACGAACCTGTTCCCACGATACTCGACATGAACAGCGTGAGCAGCTTTCAAGTCATTAGATAACAGACTTATAAATCCTCCCGAATGGACCAGTCCCTAATTGCTTGGACCGGTGAATTTTCACTTTCGAAACGGGGGAACTGCGGACAATTAGGCGAATGTTCGTACTTAACCGTATAACAGCCTGTCGCAAAACACTCCGAACGAATAGAACGTTACTTCGTTTCATTTCTCACAAGGGAAACGATCCATCTCGCTCGTGCTCGTAAAATTCGTGTTTCACTCCTCTATTTCGTTTCGCGGGACATTTTCTCAGGATATAGACACGGTCTGCGGAACCGCGATAATGCACACGAGCGTTATTTCACAGGGAAAACCGGACGTTCATGAGCGAAATGACCAGATGTTTACGGTGGACGTGGACTGTAGGCATCGAGATCAAAGTAGCCGGATTATTGGCCAGGGTTTTGCAGCTAAAACATCGGCCCTGCATACACACGCCGATGCCCAAACGTGTTACACACGCGTCACACGCAAGCAAGAACTATCCGATCGAACAGTGTTTGCTTGCATTAACCTTCGAGTCGCACCCGCGTATCAGATTCACGCTAATTAAGACTTGGAATTGATAACGATCCGGCGAAGACCGTCTCTCTATCGTTCAGATACAGCGAAGCCGTGACTAATTGGTAAGCTGCGAGGTTTCGTATCGACTCCCCGAATTTATCAAGGTACTTGCTTTACCGGTGATTATTCGACACTTAGCAGTTGCTACATTTTTGTAATTTATAATTTAGGGTTTAAGATGGTCATTTGGTAAAATTGCAAATTCACTTTGCCAGGGAGATTCGATATCAGTGAAATTCGAAATAATTCGAAGCACGTGTCTATCAATTATTGCTTCCTGAAGATCTGCAATGCTGTATTTTCAAGGTTTTCATTAAATGATAATATTGAAAGTAATATTTTCCACGAAAGTTAAATTAATTTAGATCGAAACCAAGAAATCCCAATCTTATATCAATGTTGAAAAAATGAAATCTTACAGTTCTTCCAGTTGCTAACTATCCGACAACTTATTCCATGCTGTATTTTAATGCATCTTCCTCGTGAATGCTTGGAAGCAGTACTGTTACACGTTCGAAAATAAGAAGAGTGGAAAACCAACGATGCTGTTACGCCGGTGCTCTTTCTTCCTAAATTAGCTCATCACTTTATCATTAACCCTGTGTCAGCCCTCTCTCCCCCTTTCTACCCGGAAATTTACATTATTTGTCCAATCTTTCCGTGCAACTCCTTCTGCACATTTCTCCGTTCATTAGCAAAGAGATCTGTATATTTCGTGCTGCACGTTCGTTCGCGTTTGTCCCAGAAAACCGAGAATTATCAGCGTTGTCAAGTGTGAAATATGAGCATAAAAAGCTCGGAGGACGTTCCAGTGCCGTGGGGGGTTACTTTTCCATGCGAGCGTCAACACACGCAACCAACGGACGCAAGAGAGATGCGCGAAGAAACGAGGATCGCGACAATAGGGGAAGAAGCGAATCGATCCTCTTGCAAACTGATCTTTCTCCTCTTTGAGGAGCCTCGTCCTACCCGTTTCCGGACAAATGTGAGCATATGAATGATTTATCTCGTCGTTTGAAAGTCGTTCAGCAGATCTTCCGAGAGCACTTCGCGTCGATTTATCGCCAACAAGAGGGAAACAAACCGAAGCGACGGAGAGAAAGACAGAGAAACCAACACAATATTTCCACCGTTGTGTGGTCGCACACGATCACGTAGATCTCTAAGAGAGCGAGAGAAAACGACACAGTATTTCTAACGTTGTGTGATCACATGTACACAGTCACGTAGATCTCAAGAACCGGCATCGATCACGCCTGTTACCAGCGATACTGGAACGCGTATTATCTCCTGTTGAATGCCCGATCTATACACCATTCACCATATCACGAACATCCTTCGAGTTTCGTTCTTCTCCGACACAATGGCGACGCGTAACACCTCCAATTCGAGATCACGACTCTTCTTATTTGCAATTAATACGTCGCGACGGTGTTACACTCGAACGTGCCGAGAAGAAATGATTCCCTCGAAATACAGATCATCTCGAGAGCCTTCGGAACAATCGTGACACACGCAACTTGTGCGGCCTGTTCGACGTGCTGTTTTCTCATTCATCGCCGGCTGTCCCCGTTTGATTCACGTCGCGCGATGATTACTAGAACCAGTTTGCTCGCGTTGATTGTCAAACACCGAGTGTCTTCGCCGTCGGATTCGCCGCAAAGCAGAAGCGAACAAAACCCGGCCGTGTTTGTTCAGCTCGCGGGACCGATGCACGACAGCTGTTTTATCAAACGTGGTCCACACACGGGATGGAAAAATGTGTGAAGAAGTCGCACGGCAAGATCGATCTTCGCTCGTAATTCGGAAACGAATCCCCGCGTTCCACAGATTTTCCCGTCGTTGTTTGACACGGCTCGTTACACCGGGACACATTTACCGTCTCGTTCGAACATACCGGATTGATGCCGGGAGAATACGAGATCGTGGAAACGCTGACTGAAAAATGCTGTGTAACGGGCTAAATCACTGGAACAATGGAAGAAGCAGAGGCGAACGCGACGATTGAATACCTCTCTTCGTCCTGGTTCATGTTACTTTTGCATATATCGTTACGAGATGAATAAAGGCACCATTCGAGGAGGAATCTAGCGTGATAGGATGCTGCGCGTTTCCTTTCCGTGATTTTACATCGCATCGGCGCTATTAACGGGAAATTGGATTTTTGGGGAATTTTGACGGTAGAACAACCGGAGTTGAGTGTGACAAGTCTTTCCCTTGTGGTACGTTTAGGTAAGACTATATAAAGAACTTCGGAATTAAAATTATTCGTGGTAATTAATTATTTCTTTATTCAAAGAAAAGACACTGTAGACTTTCAACAAAAGCTTCTTGATAATTTTTGTAATTCAAAGTAAGAAATCTGAAATCCGTCAGATTCTGAATAGCTTAGTCAATTGGAGATGAAAAACATAGATTCGATATTTATTCTTTAAAAAATCTGCCAAATTCATGTTTACCATTTCACATTCACCATTCCGTTAAAATAAAAAAATTAATTGGTACTTCTTTATTCCAAGAAAAGACACTACACTTTCAACAAAAGCTTCTTGATAATTTTTGTAATTCAAAGCAAGAAATCTGAAATCCGCCAAAATGACAGATTTGGTAATTTTAGTGTTAAGGATTTCGTTAACATTAAATTGAGTAGAATTCTGAATAGCTTAGTCAATTGGAGATGAAAAACATAGATTCGATTGAAAATCAAAATAAAATAAGTAAATAAAAATATGAAAATAAATTCCTCAAATTTATCAGTGAACGAAACTTATAATTAGTTTCCACAATGACGTACTAATGAAATAATCAGAAAAGACAGGAAGACCTGTAAATGAAATATTTACCGTGTCCTATAAAAAGTGTAGAGCTAAGTGTTCATTATCTTCCTACGAATAACGAATCGAAAAGTATTCTGTCGGAAACTTAACCTCCCCAATACACCGGTTTAATAACGACAGTTGAGATAGTCGCGTTATAAATTCCTTTTACATTAGTTAAAATAAAATAAACGAAAATTTCGATAAGGAGTTTTTGCCCAAACCATGAATACTTGGTGGAGGTATTTTTCGTTTTTCTTTTCTCAACGCAGCAGGTTAATTTGCTCGCAAGTGAATTTAGAGCACGATGAAAGATTACTCTGCAATGAGTAAGCAATAAAATGAACGGTGCTGTTAACAGTTTTCAGTAGCTATTAACACTGACGATATTAATTGCTGCAAAAACAGACACGTCAGCAGTTAATACTTAACGAGTAGGGAATCGGTATCATTCTGAATGAAAATACGTATCTTGGAGAGAGAAAAAAAACAACGAAACAGAAGGTGCAAATTATTTTGCGATTATTTTTTTTCAACAGGAATCACCTCGTCTTGCATTTCCACCTAATGGTTTTACATTATCACTTTCGGTAATTAAATTTCGATCGTAAATCTCCCTGGAACTTCGTTAAATCTGTAATGCAAATTTTATTTCTGAAAATTTAACGTGGTTAACCTACATTCGCTAATTAGGAAACGTGCGAAAAATTGTAGTGCTGCATCGTATTTGACTTCGCTCCTTCCCCTCCCGCCCTTTTTTTAATACGCGTTTTCGTCGTACATTTCACCATTGATAAATCTGTCGTATCAGAAATTTTTTGGTTCATATTTATCACGAGATAAAATGTGTCATAAATTTAGTCAAATTTAATCCTACTGTATCCGCTGAACACGCCTTTTTCCCTAGGCAATAGCGTCTGTCTAATAGCAAATTTTTAACAAATTTTCACGAAATTAATACTCGAAAAATTGTATTTCAGAAAATAGATTGCGATTAATTTTGCTCCTTTTTAGTAATGCAACGCTCGTTAGAATTTTGTGGGTGATTTTAGCAATCTTCAAAAGATTCTAATACGTTAACAAAGATTATAACTGTTTTTATTGATAAGATTAATTTGGAAATGTTACTTAGTCAACTAAATTAATGATCAACCTTTTTCTACCTATTCCTGTAATTTTCACCGTGCACCTAATTTTGTCACCGCTGAAATAAATATTTGAATAAACTGTACAAAACTAAAACGAGTGTTACACACATTACATTGCAGTAAATTGCAAGTCAATTCGTTGCGAGCTTCTTATTAAACCCCGCAGCATTACAATAAGAGTATTATATATTTCTTACGAGTCAGATTGTATAAATCTGACTAGCAACAAGTTTCTGCTTTCAATGGTAACTTGTCAGTTAAAAAATTGTATTCCTACGTATATTCTGCAGAACTCAATTTATGTAATAATCGCACAATAACGAAATTCGAATAATATTCGCCTTGGAAATAACGACAGTACTCTTCAGAAAATTCTGAATAGTTTTAGTGAATTGGCGATGATAAAGAAAGCTTCTTGAAAAAATTTACCGAATTTGTTTATCATTCTGCTGAAATAAATCGCCCAAATTTATCAGTGCGCGAAACTATCGCAGTTTATCTCGACTAAATTGAAGTGGCATTTCTATAACCACCATTTCGTTTCTCGTAGAATTAAGTATTGCGATAAAATTTAGGCAGCGATTAAATCGAATTTCCGTTTAATTCGTCAGATCTAATTTAAACAAGAATAATATCAACTTTCATTTGGTAACATTGAAAACACGCGCGAAACAATTTTTCTTCCACGCGCCTAACGAAAATTTGATTTGCATCAAAATTAAGCATATAATATATCTCGTTTCAAAGATCCAAGCACAAAGCACTGTGTAATTAGCAAGACACTGTTTCACAAAGTTGAATGGTACAAATTGTCCGCGTTCGTAATAGACACTAGCTAAATCTATCTCCACTAACAACATGAGCTCCACTTTAAACACTTTGCTTCCATACGAACCTGCCAAATTAGTACATTCAACGGCACGTGAAAATTACCACATCTCGTGTAACTTTTAAAAACGAACGAAAAACACGCCGCGACATTTAATCACCGGAACATCCTGATCACGTCGAATTTCATCTATCTCTCGCTAAATTCACAATTTCATCTATTTCTCGCCAACTTTACAAAACGTCAAATTTCATCTATCTCTCAAAGCCTCTGTTCCTTCAAACAACGTTCGTTCATTTTTAACGAGAAGCATCATCGTTCTCGCTAAGAGTCTCAGAAAGAGACTCATAATGTCCTAAAGTGTCCCGGGAGCAAACAAAGTAACACCAACACGAACCACCGCGTCTCAATTACATTTTCTCGAAAACCGCAGCCAAGAGAGTTGTTCGGAAAGTATGAAAATTGCGCCAACCGTTGTACAAACAGGACGCATTCTTACACGGTTGTTTCGCTATAAACCAGAATCACTTTGCCCGCGAGTGGCTCGTACATTTACCATCGCATCGTCACGTTCGAATATAGCAACTCGTCGTTCGTCTCTATTCACTCGAACGAATCCTCGTTGAACGTCGCCGCGTAATCGCAGTTCAGTTGCTCGTCCCTAACAGCCGGCTGGCGAACCTGGCCCATGGAAAATTCACGTAGCCACAGTTTTCGCGCGAATTGAACCGCAATTCAGTTCCACCCGTACAAACAGGCGCTTTTGTTCGTTCGCAATTTCGCGTTTGGCGAGAGTTTCGCGGCCGCAGCTCGTCTCGTACAGCCAACAAAACACAGGGAAAACAAACGTTTGAGGCACTCGAGGGGAGGAGGAGGGATGTTTGGTGCAAACGCAACGACGTCGCCGGTATCTTCGCCGACGGCGCGCCTCGTAATTACCAAGCCGAATTGATTTTCCGTCGCTTGAATGGAACGATATCCCAATTGTGCGGGCACAACTGAGCTTGGACCGGCTGCTGTTGTAGGTGTACAATGTACACATTGTATCCTTTGAAAATAATACCGGCCTCGATCGATGCAACACGCGGAAACGACGGATACTGGTTGTATCGGGAGGGAATGCTCATCGATATACAACGGAGGAACGACGTAACGAGAATTTGATCGTCGCTCGATAGAGAGATACTTTTCGTCGACCACTTCTACCATTTTTCCACCTATTTCGCCTTGTTCCCGGTCCCTCGACACTTTCCATTCCCAGAGACATTCCCGCTCGTCGGAAAGGGAAATCGCGCTCGAAATAATCCGACGTGGTGTTGGATCGTTTTCCATAGGACGGATAGATACTGGATAAAAAGATTCGCCACGGATATCGCGGTCTCCTCTGGAAAACTCGGAGATTATACGGAGAGGAGTTTCGAGTTTCTCGACCCTGAAAAACTTTCTTTTTCCCCCGTGCAGCCTTCTCCGCGGACGTGTTAACAGTTTTCGGCACCTGTTGGGACACGCGGAGGCGAATCGGTGTTAAGCACCCACTTCCCGATCGTTCACACGAAATCATCGATAATACGGCGAGCTCGTTAATTACGAGACTCCGCGGCAAGGGTGGCTTGGAAAGAGCCGAAGTAGCCGAGGAACTCGTCAAATTTTCTCAAGATCGAACCTCTCGAGTTCGTGACACGGAAGCTCGATATCTCGTCGAAAGAACTCTCCCCCCATGTCGACGAATCGTTGTTCTTTTTCATGTTGAAACTTACGTTACCGCGACCCATTCTCCCGCTTCTATTCTCACCCCCTCATCGATTCCGTCTTTTTGCACCTCCTCTGGCAAACTTATCACGCGTGATCTGATCGCGTGCAGGCAAAAATAAACAACAAGGAAAACAACAACGAGCAACGATATAGAAAATTGCGTAGCTCGTCACGTACCTAGATAGGTGCTGTTGGTAATAACCCAGAAGAGTTTTAGCGGATCAACCATTAAACCACGTTCATCACATAAACAACACGTTCCAATGGAAAAGGGTAGCCGGCTGGTGCCGGGCCGACGTGGCGGTTCAACCACAGGACACCGTAATCGCTTAACCCGTCAACACACACCGGTGCACTGTGCCAATGTCTCCAAATATTTCCTCCTTGGAGAGCCACCAATCAAACGATAAGTCGTTCACACACAACGTGTATCACCATACGGGAACAAACTTAAAAAATGGAAACAGAACAGATGGTGCACTGAAGCTAGGGCAGCGAAGGAACAACGAGAAAGCAAAACAAACCGAGAAAATCAGAACAAAGTAGAAGACAGAAGAAGACAATCACGAAGATGACAAGGTTCCTTTTCTTTTTTTTTCCCCAGCACACTCTATCTGCTTCTTTAACTCCAACTTTAGAACTGCGTTTTCCTTTTTCCTCCTCGATTCTGCTGCTCTCTTTTCCACCGTTCGGCCACCAGTGGTAACGGATTCACCGATCGCCGGAGATCTCTGTCGATCCTTCTTCTATATCGCGACGCGACGTCCTGAAGTGGACCGGCACTGAAGTTTCGGCAGGTCCCGCACGGTTCCTGTCATCGACATGTTTTTATCTCGCGGTATATTTCGTCCGGTGCGAGAGAGCGAGGAGCCGGTGTGCGCGACCGTGGCTGTCCGAGCGACGAGCAACGAGCGAAAGTGGAAGGAGTGAACGCGAGCACGAGCAGAGAAGGTGAGGGTGGCGATGGAGGTGGTGGTTGGCGGTGGTGGTGGCGGCGTGGAGAGCGACACAGCGTGAGAGAGGCCGACGCGGCGCGGCAGCGTCGCCGAGCATCGGCGTCGGCGTCGAGGACGGCGGCGGCGGATGGCTGGATCCGTACGCGAGGCGAGAGCGCGGTGTGTGTGCCACGGGCACGGCTAAGGGTACGGAACGAGTCACGAGGGTACAGTATACGCGAGTACGCGTTACCACCGGGCCAGTAGGTACATAGAGACCGTAGAGCTCCAAGTTGAGATTTGCGCAGCCGCGGCAAATCAGTCGGCGGCGCACAATCCACCCTCAGTCAATATACTGTGTCACCGTGTACGGAACGTGGAATCGTTGGAATGCGGTCTATGGGACGTGTGCCACCGGCGACTTTCACGAACACGACGCCGGGTACATCGTCCGCCGGATGCTAAGCGCGCGGGACCGATTTCCAGCGGAGACCAGTCACAGAGTGCCTCTTCCGGACCTCTGATCGTCACGCTATTCAACAATCTCGCGCCTCTCGAACGCGCCTCGCGTGATTCGCTCGCTTTCCCGGTTTCGAGAACACCATGTGCTGCTTCATGCGTTTCGCCCATTAGCAGTATTAAGAGGTTTAAAGGGATCAGCGCAGTCGGTTTTTTTAGCTTTACCTTGGGGTTTTCACGGCTGCGAGGATAGATTACAGGTTTCGCGTTGAAATTCACGGGAGATTTTTGGCTTTCAGAGGAAGCTCGGTAACTTGAAAATTCAAAGGGTTTGGAAGTTTGCGGAGACGTAGTTCGAGTGACGGTAATTAGGAAACCCCTTTTTGGGTCGACAATGAGTTGGTCCTAAGGGTGGAAACACTATCTTGAAGAAGTCGAGAGTTTTCACGTTATCGTGAATATTTACGAAGCTGTACAAGGTATGGAAGAGAAGTTTAATTTCAAGTTGTGTGGTTTTTGCTAGCTTACATTACGGTGGTGCAATTTTTTGAAAAAAATTCTGCGGTAGACAGAAATTTTGAGGGGAGTAATACTTTTCGAAAATTCTTAGACGGTTTTGCAAGTACTTTTGATAATATGAAAACTTACAATTTTTTGAGACGGTGTTTTCACGCTTAAGACCATTTCATTGCCAACTAATTTCTGCAAAATTTCAAATTTTTTGGAATATTCAGCTGACGAATGACGTTATATTCCTTACTCAATTTTGTTTGCAGCGTTTCGAAAATTTTCTACGAATTAAAATTGAAATCTTTCCATTTTTGCAAATATTCTCACGTAATTAATCTAGCGTTCTTTTATTTGCTAGCAAAGCTATCTGCAAGTATTCTTAAAACATGACACGTAACGTTTCCAACATTTATTATTGAAAATAATGTTTCAGTACGCGAAAACACTTTTGTTCCACAAGATTTAAACCTTCAATGACTATACATATTCTAAACACGCCTAATGACAGGAAGGACAAATGCCCGTTCGCTTTATCGATGTTTGCAACAATAGAGGAGATACAATGGGGAAACAAGTAAGGTAATAGTGGGATGATGGGCTTCCAGATAATAAAACGTATTTTAATGGAGCTTTATGCGAGTTTGTAATTACGGTCTTTAAAAGGGTTTGAAGTTTCAATAGTAGTTGCTATTAAACAGCTTCCTATAGCCGTCTCATTTTTCTCTCAAAAATATAACAGATCACTTTTCCGTAAAAGTAGCAAACAGCAATTGTAAGTTCTCTCATAAAATATATCGTTAAAGTACCGACGTCGCAATTTTGTTACGAAATTCAAATAAAACTGAACGAAAGTAATTGTCACTATTTCGTCGATTTAAACGCGAAATCGTAAAAAATCTTGTCCTTAAAGGCTTTCACTTAAGTGTGGAATGTAATGTGCTCGTTGACTTGAAAAAGGATCGCGCAGTTTGTACTTCGAAGTTTCATCCATTTGCTCTAGGTTCTTCCACCCTTTACGACTTTTCTTTCTTCTAATTGGCGGTGTACATTTCTTGCGAATACTTGCCCAAGATTTATACAGTGCGTTACACTACCACAAACTCCAACTTTCATGGAAGTTATCTGAGGAAATAAACATTCCTGGCGAATACGTATTCGAAAACTTCTACCTTCATAAGTCCTCTATTTATTTCGAAAACATTCGAACGACGGTCCCTTCTGATATCGACACTTGCAACAAATTCTTCGAACGAATGGCTATCAAATAGACAGAGAATAAAGATACTTTACTCTACCATTTTCATTTATACGACAATTTCAACCGCTTAACCCTTTCGCTGCGGCAGGTTTCAGTGTCAACGCGCGTGGCAGACGGTAGACGTTCAATCGTGGGCAAAAAATTTTAATTTTAATTTTTAAATTGAAAAATTTTTAAACTCTTATTAAATTATAGCGAAAATGCACAAATTAAGGATTAAATTAAGCTGAAAGTGTGCGAAAAGTCGCCAACAATGCGAGAAAATTAGCAAAGCGCCTATAGGCGCCAAGGGCACGTCGCAAACAAATTTTCAAAGCACCCATAGGCGCTAACAGCAGCGAAAGGATTAGCAGACGATACCCAAGCATTGCCCAAGAATTAAAGTTCCCCCTGGTAGTCTAGACGATCTTCTATCAACATCTTATTCGTCCTCGTTCCAGTTCCCTGACGACGTCAGACAAGATCTTCGAGTCGTATTAGGGTGCGCGCTGTTAGCTGGCTGAATAGCGTATCGCCTTTCGATGTGATCGAAAGTCGATCGCTGTAGTAACAGAGTAAACGTCGCGAGAGGGGCCAGAGTCTATCCATCCACGTCGTTATACCTTCCTCGGGTCAGTTTATTCGATACAGCCATGTCGTGTTTACGTTCGATTCAATTTGTGTCAGAAATTACCGAGAAATAGGCGGTGGTAGAAAAGAAAGAAAACAACGTGAGATCCTATCGCTAACGGTCAGTCAGCCGCGTGTTTCTTCGTAGGCTGAACGTGTTCTGGTACGATTAAACGGAAACGACATCGTCGGAATACAGCGTGAAAGACTGATAACACGCGCCGTGTGACAACGTTGACAGGGAAGACGTCCGTGTAGCAACGGGTACCGGATGTTCCGACGCCCCGTTACGTTAGTCTGGGAACAATTTCATACACGACCACAAGCCAACACCGACTCCGGGACACGAGAATAGCTCTAGACAGTGGCCCGTGATTATCACATAAATCGCTGTGAAACGGATTGACTGGCGTGTGTTTCGCGGTCGAGAATTATGCCGAGTGTTGTTTCACCTTCTATGTCGTTCCGATGAGGGACTTGGTCGAATTCGACGTAGAACGCGCACTTAAGCGCACTTTCGCGACGCCGTAGAATTGATTATTTCGAGTTTCGAGGTGGAATTTAACCGAAGTATGGAAATTTCGGCTCGATCCTTGTTTAAAATTGAACGGTTCCGGAGAATTGGTAAATTTCTTAATTGAATTTCGACTCCTTGGGGTTCTCTGTCGCGATACGACATCCTGAGAACGTAATGCTCTTTTAAATTTCACGTAATTCGAGACAGAGGAGATAAAGCAGCTTAAAGAAATATTTAATTAATTCCGCCAAGCTTTTCGTTCGGTACAATAAAATTTCTGTATACCCGCTGGATTTTAATTAGAAATTCTCGTGTTTAATAACTTATATCTCTCACTGTGTTTTCTTTCCTACGGAATAGAATTTCTCGAACAAGCATGAGTATTTTATCAGTGGAATAGTTCCATTTTTTTGCAGCTCTTCCTTTGTCGAAGTGTGCAGACACGCATTGTACGAATTTCAAGTGATTAGGACAGCTCGAGTTAGTTCGGAAACAATTTTGCATTTCGTCTATTTGCTGGTGATATCTCCGCGAGTTCTATGGTTCCGTTCATCTGCTAAATGAACGCCTCTCCGGTTATAGTACGACGTCTTTCAAGGCTCCGGATTTAGCGTTTCTGTTTGCAACAAAACGCGACAATTTCGACCGTTTCTAAGAGGATGTGTTCGCCACCGACACGGAAATACTTTTGACTGCTCGCTGAAAGAGCTTCCCTCTGTGCGCCTTTTTCACTTTCTGACGGACCGGCGGCTCTGTTCAATAATATCAAGAATGCACCGTTAGTCGCGTTCTCCGTTAGACCTCTATGATATTCTAAAAGACGGCAGGATAAGGGCGTTTATATTTGCGATAATCGTCAACTTTTGACACCTCGCCGGAGAGTACCTCTCCGACTGCAAAACCGCGGAGATTCTACAGAGAAAAGCGTTTCTCCCTTTATAAAAGCGTAATACCTTTGATACTCTGCGATGGGCGCACAGAGCGCGACACTTTATGAACGTTTCTCACGCAAGCGAGTATACTTAAAACGCTACCACGGGGGAAAAGTTTCCACTCACGATGCCGTATTAGTGATACCCCGTGAAGCATAGTCCTTCCGATACGTAACCATGCTTCATCGGCGCGTCGTTGTTATTCAGAAATAGACATGTTGCGGAAGAAAATGATTCTTCGTTGGAGCAACCTGTTTCCATTGGATGACGAAGATTTAATTTCATTTAACGTGCCTCAAATATGTACTATTCGTACATTTATATTAAAGAATATATACTTGTTTGTGTGTATTAGGACATCTGTTATGTTCGGGCAGAACATAACTGAGAAGTTACAGGGACTAACTCCATCGAATGAAATTTACTAAACTTTTTTCATTTTCGAAGAATTAGAGACTGAGTATGTGATTTGATACTAAAATTAGAAGAATATCAAAAAGTGGAGTTGCTGAGTGGCTCATGTGACTTAAGTTCCTTCAGTATCATATCGTCACAACCCCTTGCCTTATAACAACCTGTCACACTCGTTGCATAGATTCTGGTCAAGATGCGACAAAAACAGTTATATTAAGGGGGTCTTCTAGTGTGACAGCCGTTTTTTTTACAGAATTACGGCAACAGTGCCTGTCACACTCGTTGCATAGATTCTGGTCAAGATGCGACAAAAACAGTTATATTAAGGGGGTCGCCGCAGTGTGACGGCCGTTTTTTTTACAGAATTACGGTAACAGTTATTAACATGAGCTTTATTCTTATGTATTTACTTGTCCTTGAAGAATCGTTACAAATTTTTTTTGTTGAAAAATAACTAAATATGGTCAAACAGGAGCATGAAGAAAAAAGTAGGTCCATGGCTGCCACGATTAGAGCTGTTCTGCTTATCAAAAATAAAACAAATCCAATTGATTCTTATTTAGTATGCATGTTGCTACGGTCGGTCGTAGAGTAAAAGAAAAATATTGAAAATTAAAAAAATGGCGGCACTTTGAATACGAAGTATCGATTTTTTCGTCTTTCAGAGGCTCTAAAAATCAGAAAAAAATATATTTTGGCATAATTCTACTACGGGCCATAGACACACATGTTCTGAAGACGTGTGCAAAATTTGAGTTCGATTGGTTCAGTAGTATTTGCCAGATCGTGGCAACCATTTCAGAAAACATGGCTCCGAGAAAAACGCGTTTAAAGTTTTCAGTGCAATTTAGATTCTCCCTTGACGTGTCACACTAAACTAAATTTTATCGAATACAACTATAAAACCTCAGGAGTACAATTTTAAAGAGTTGTACGCACTAGATACACACTAGAAGACCCCCTTAATAACGAAAAATAATTTTATTTCGAACTGTCGTTTTAATTTACAAAACTGAGGATTACTAAATGTGATTCGTCTATAATACATCAGCTTTTCTTACTTAATACGATACTCAAATTCATATACGACAAAAAGAGTCATAAGTCAACAGGTCAATACTACCAATTAGACACCTTATATCGAGTTTTAGCAATTTGAACATGGAGTTGATTTTATTGAATACGTAGAATTCTTGCCGAACAAACTTTTAGTTTCTTCCCCTAAATACTTTGAACACTGTGGCATTAAAAAATTACGACGTACGAATTAACAATTAAATTTCGGGCTCAGGCTCGGTAAATTTGACCATCCTTCTTGAACAACATGGAGTTATTCCCTTAAAAAAAGAATAATCCTGTCACGAAAGGGTTAAACGATAAAACAATTATCACGTAATAAAAAATTGTCAACTCCTTTGAATTAAAATTTGAAGAATTTGTTACTTTATCTCGTCTGTAATGGATCTTGAATTGAGATCAATTTTTGCTCGAGTACTCATAAAGGGTTAAAATGACCGTGTACTACGACTGTTCACATTTAGTTCACATTCAATAAGTGCACAAGTGTTCATTCCCTCCTCTGATATTCCTTGCAACAACATAAAAGCTTTATCATTAACGATTCCAACGACTGCTTTTGCCATTAAATGCTCAACATCGTTATTACGACTGCTGAATAATCAACTGTGTAGTAATTATTCAACAATAATTATTAGCAATACCGCGATAAACTTTTCAATACTCCGATCAACCGTACGATTTATTTCACGTGTATAATTAAAGAGTGATGAGCGATTTCATTCGATTAAAACTTCCTGACCTTTGAATAAAAAGGTAAATAGAACGGACAGTAAGGCAAATTGCCCGTCGCTTTGCTTGTAATTCAGCAGAATTTCCAAGTTAACGTAACGGGCTGCACATTTCAGATGATTTTTCCGCCACGATTTCGCTGAACGTCGCAGGCTGCGCTGTTTTAAAAGAGTTTCCATAAAACTGTCGACCCGTTAAAAGCTCCGCGAACACCTTCGGAATGCTCGATAAGTGATCACGCGAGTTTCTCTCGCTGAGAAATCGTTCGGCGCGACTCTTTTCAATATCTATATCATAACATTCGATTTCGCTGCTGGTCGGCTACACACTGCAGTTTCCAATTCCATTCTACACAGTTAAAAACAGAGAGAGAGAGATAGGAAAAAAAAAAGGAGGGAAAAATCGAACGGTGCACCGGCGCGATTCTGGTCGGTGTGTCGTATTGAATGCAAACATATTTGTGTAAATCCGTCTGTGTACATTGTAAAATTGCCTCGGAAGCTATTATATCACGGCTGAACGCAAACAAAGAGATTTATGGGTTTCCCCGATGAATCGGGACGCTGATTTTAAAATACACTTGCGCAAAATTATTCCATACTTTGTGATTATTCGCTAATGCGACAAATCGTGTAATTACTGCACACGAACCTAGCGTGTTTCTTCATTTATCTCGTTCATTTACACGGATAGTGGCTTTTCTCAGCGAAAACATAGATCATCGTTTGACACAGCGATAGTTTTAATTAAGAGACAGTGTTCATTTCTTTTAAATACAGTTCCTCGGTGTACTCATCACGATAAAGTAGATGAAACCGTGTATAGTCAGACATCGAAGAATTTCAGCAGTACTCTTGGATTTATTGCTCGCGATATATTTCCAAGCTATAAAATAAAATTCAATCTACGCAAAAGAACACGAGACATAACTCGAGCGTCAAATTTAGCAATTTCGAGATTAAAAAACAAGACTCACGTGACCTGAGCTCGCCGCTTTTAATATATCAGCTTCGCCCCATCAAAGATCGAATTTCTATTAATTTTCTTTTCTAGATTTCCAATTCCTTCGATTACTCCGACGTTCTTGAACGGCACAACTTTTCCCAGAACGGCGGCCAGACTGAAAATTCAGCTAGCGCGGTGTAAACTGAACTCTTGGCTCGTTTAAACAATCCTTAACTGTGTTCGCTATTCAAGTTTATAATTAAAATTGAGCGAGAATTATAACCAACTGCTTCCTCTTCGTTCTTGTAAGTGTGAATACGACGTACTTTACGTTCGATACAGCATAAGAGTACAATAAAAAATAAATAATCCCTCTATTGTGTTCTGAGTACTGATTAAAAATGACGAGTTAACGCGTCTTCCTCGGTTAATAAGTTAACTAAATTTACAATGAATTAGACAGTGACTTGGAATTATTAATGTAAACCAAGCGGCGTTTCTAGCAGATTTAAACAGCGAAACTTGCAGCTGTGAAAACGAACTTTCAGTCGATGTTTATGATGCTTACAATTTTGATTCTTCGATTGAATATAGCGTTTCAGAAAAAGAAATGTATAAATTTAAGGAAAGTATCTATTTGAGAAAACTATCAGAAAAGGAAGAAATAATATCACTGAGAAATTCTTCCAACACGATTCGAATGTGAGACAAAAAAGGTAGCGTATAGTAAAGATAGCTAAAGTTTGCGAGATAAATGCAGACCGCAACTTTAACGCAACAATCGTTATTCCAATCAGTAATTTCTCTTAATAAAATATCTCATAAATTATAATAGGAATGATATAATTTATTTAAACGAGTGTGACAGGATTTTTCGCGTGAACCTTTAGCCTGGAGAGATAAATAGCTGCGTGAACGAAGAATACTTCACCTGGAGCGATAGAGGTGTGAATGACAAATGTTTGCCACCGAGTGCGTGTGCTTCTCAGGTGAAGAAATTGTGCGTGGCCGCCAAAATCTTTGGGTAGACAGAGAAATAGAGAAAGAGAGAATGAAGGGGTGAAAGAATAAAAGAGGGTAAAAGAGACGCGCGCGAGGTAGACATAGAGCGAGAATTGCTAGAGGGAATCTAGATTGAAGAATACAAAGTATTCGAGAGCGCGAGTTTGAAAGAGAGAACTGAGACATTGCAGTCATTTTTATCGAGTACCTGTCGACAACTCAACGTTTCTATATTATTGACCGTCTGCCCTCAAAACCGGATACCATTAGTTTCAGTATTTCAAACTCTATCAAAAAGTTAACGTAACATTTCGGGACTTTCCCTTGTTACTACTGTGCGCTGCTCAGGAGTTTGCCCGCGGGGCAGCACAGGGGCAAAAACGGGCATTTTGCCCGCGGGGCAGCACAAGGGCAAAAGCGGGCACTTCGCTCTCGCCGCCTAAATCTCACGAATTTTAACTAATCCGATTTTCGTCGGTGTCATCGCGTCTGCCAATAATGACAAAACACGTGCCCTAATTTTACGATTGTGTTAAAAATAGCGGGCTTATGGGACCCGCATTTCTTCCAAAAGCAAACTCCTAAGCTCTACACAGTACGTAACGCGCATGTTCAGCCCCTAAAATCTTTGCTCTCAGTCGCATTATCAAATTAAGCTGAAAGTGTGCACAGTATAAAATTCGTCCAACAGCACAGTACGAGTAAATTTTCAAAACACCTCCAGGCACCAACAGCAACGAAAGCGTTAAAACAAACGAACGATTGTACTCTCGTCATACAGACAGGAATTTTATCAGACAGAACTCGTTCACCGTTCGAAGTTCCTCCGCGGGAATAGCAGCGTCGATCTATTTCCATGCTGCGGAAAACGTCATCGCTCAATTTGCTGCGCCACTGATTGTGAGTGCATGATACCAGGCAACGTGGGGAATGCGGTTTCCACGTCTGACGACGTTGACGAGAACAACTGCCGACACAATGCGAGCCAACTGATCCAAAACTCCATTACGCAACCCCCAGACAATTTCGGCCGCGTCTACGGTCCTGTTCGCTTCGTTGTGCGCCGAAACACCGGCACAGCAGAATTAGCCATTGTATCGTGATTATCAGACAAATGGTAATCGGATACCGGCCTGTAGGATACGATTGCTCGAATAATCGTTCTCTATTTAATCCGAGAACTCGAAACCTGGTATTTGTCTGAACGATTTGATTACAGTTAACTGCCACTTAGGCAAATGGTGTGCCGTTGCCAAGTACAAATTACTTTTCGAGCTCCTAATCCTGCCTTCCGGAAACATCAATGTCACGCGACGAGCCTTGCGAGTCAAATTGGTTTTTCCGATGTTCGGAAGGTCTCCCTCCGTGAAAAACAGCCCGGGTGATCGGTTCGACCTATCTTCGGAACATCTTATTCCCGTCTGTTCTTAATGAACCGAACGATCGAGCTAGTGGAGATGCTTGGATCGTTTCCACGAATTTTACCAAGGAGTTTACGTAAAGACAGATTAGACAGCACGAAGCGGCGCGGAGGTTAATTTCTTCGATTCGTCGACACAACGAGGACTACGGGGAAACGGTT
>NW_017100195.1:2042386-2066612 GCF_001263275.1 Habropoda laboriosa | reverse complement strand
GAAACGCTGGAGAGGCAGCCGAGATTAGCGTAATAAGGAATTGAAGAGGACTCTAAAGTAGGATTCCCGCGAGAAGGGGCTAATTGATTACTGCTTTCGAACCTACCTTAGGAATCGCGTTTTAGTGCCGATTATGTGTACAGAGCATCTGTTAAGATAATGTAATTTCGAGGAAAAATTGTTTGTGACGAGGATGTGTAATTTTATTACCCTTACACTTCCTTTATTTACAAGATGGTTTAGTGTATTTTGTATTATTAAAAATTGTCTTAATTTATTTAAATCTGTCTTAAGTTTGAGCTACTGATATTCGTAATACCACCAAGAAATGGTAACTATTTTATAACAACTTAAATACAGGGTGGGTCACGTAAAACAGGCTACATAATTATCTTCTTCAGGTATGGTGGTATAAGAGAATTTTTGTACGCAATTTAAATGGTTTTAAATGGAAGAAAAATTTTTTTCATTAAAGAAATGGCAAAAAGTGATAGGAAGTTTCGCGTTCGATTAAAAATTTTAGAGTCTAAGGTCGCTTTAATGTTTAAATGCACATCAGTAGAAAAATATATGCACATTCATGTAAAGAAACATAGGTGATCTTGAAAAAAAAAAAAAAAAATAGAAAAAGTGGCCATTTAAATTACGTATAAAAATTCTGTCGTACTGTTAGGATAAACACGAATTTCCACCACTCCTCACACTATGGGTGGAGGGCCATCTTCACACCGCGCTTCAGTTTTTCCTAAAAGTTGTTACTTCAGATAATTGATTTCGTTAAAAATTGATCTTTGCAATAAAAGAGTTATTTCTGTGTACCGAGTGCTGAGATTTTTGAAGTCCCTGTTAGACTGCGGCATAACAGTACCGCCATAGTTAGAGAAGACATTTAAGTGGCCGTAAAATTTGAAAAATTTGACACATTCCACTACAATTCAGTGCAACTATTAACCCTTTCGCTCATGAACATTCGTATACGAAGAGCGTACATATACGCTCTCGAAAAGTGGGCGCTCGGGTACGAAGAGCGTACATATACGTTCATACCGTATATACTTTTGTTTCTTTTTTGTTTTTGCGACAAAATGATCGTTTGCCAAATTTCATTTAAATCTTATAAGACAGATATTGGAAACATATGGGAAACAAAAATCAGATATGAAATGTACCTCGCTGTCGACTAGTCAGTAATGCGCTCCGTTCATAGCGATCATATTTTGTCACAAGCGCGCCGTAGCGAAAAGGTTAAATATAATAGAATATGAATAACTCTATACATATATGAGGATCAACGCACAGACCTGGCTGCATGGCAATGCTAAGATCGTTCGTTTCGCTGTAAATTGACCGTTCGCTCTAAATGGAACTGCTCGAGTAGTCTCTTAGCGTTTCAAGCGAATTGGAATTAATACGGAGACGAATGTTTTGACAGAACGTTAGGCATTGGGAGTGCTGCGTATTGCTTATCGAACGATTTAATTGCTCCCCATTTGATATTGAATCAAGGGACTTTATCGAGAAATCGAATTAATCCGAAAATTACAGTCCACTCGAACTCGCGACTTTTTCGTTTTCATTTTTAAAATTCTATCGGAAACTCGAACACACGATAACACGGCACCCTCGGTTACAAACATATCGCCGCCCCCGCGAGAAAAGTGTCACCGATGAAAAATTCGCAATTTACATTTTATTGCTCGCAATATCTTCTAACGCGCAGAAAATTTACCATCGGAAGTTGAACTGCAATACTCGAAGTAAATACGTTTCAGCTGATATACCGTCGCAATTAAGTAATTTTCTTTTCGCTCTCCTCGAAAATTTCACGTTTTCAACTTGTGACACATTTCTCGCACAGGTGCGATGTATCGAAAAGTGATTATCAAAGCACACTGTTAAAAAGTGAAGCAAGTTTCTCGGCAACCGTTCTGGAAAGTGTCTCTCGCAATGTCAAAATTAAAGTAATCATGCCGCGAGAGACTCGAGAAACATTTTATTAATATCTTCAACGCTTCTCAACGATGTATGTACATCAGACATTTTGCACAATGTTACTCGAGATGAAAATATTTCACGCGTAACGAATTTCACGTAAAAACACTGTATATTTCTCATAAACGATAGAACCTGAATAATCAAGGCGAGCATGACGAACGAATGCCACAGAATCGAAAATTGCACTCGTTAAAAGAAAAAGAAAACAGCTAGATAAACTCTAGCAAATGCCATGAAACGTTCGACAAATTGATTAAATTTTGCGAATCCAACTGGGCAAAACAATTTGTCTACGGAATAAACGGTAGATGCACGCCCGCCCCACCAACCCTAAATACTCGAATTTCTATTTCGCGCGTCAGACAAATACCAATCTTTGACAACGACGTCGTTGAAAGCAGATGCAGCTGCAACGTTTCCACCAAGTTCGGCCAATTTCAGCCGCCGTTGCTGACGCTCCTCCGTGGCCTTATTCACGTGTTCGAGCAGCGTGAAACGGCTGGTATAAACGAAACATTTTTCCGCACGCGTTTTCGTCCGAGTGCCGAGGGATTTGCGGGCCCGTCCGACGCTCTCAAGTTCGCTCGATAATGCGAGTAGCGCGAATAATAATACGTTCACCCAAGTTCGAGCACACACGTGCCTGGAATACGATGCAGCCGTGCTGGCGGGTCTAACAGTGTCGGCTAGTTTCCAGATAATCTTACGTGCAACCGTGATACCCTATATAGGGTAACAAAAGGGAGTCGGTTGATCGATATCGAGCCAGCAATTCTACAAGCTAGAGAGAGAGAGAGTTGATCCTTCGTCAGGAGAGTCTAAAAACGATTCACGAATGGTACTTGTCTTGTTCGAAGGTTCTTTCTGAAGGAACTCCTCCTCGTGTCGCGACTCGTCCCGATTTCCCAGCTAGCTGATTTAATCTCGATACAGGTCGAAGCGACTACGTTCAGTTTGCTCAGCTGAGAACTCGGCCGCGAACATTTTTCCTTCTCGAGAGCAGGACGGTACGAATAGGAAGCTCGCGTTCTAAGAGCTGCTAATCGGTCGATAGAATTCTACGGACAAACTACTTTAATGCTTAGCCCAAATAACGGAGATCTGCGGTTGGGATAGAAGCTAGACACTGCTAGGCGAACGGTGTCCTCTGTTATTGGTGCTTCCTCGGGAAATGTGTATTTTAGACACGGGTTAGGCTGCGCTGTTTGCCGCGGTAAACAGAAGCCGGGAACGTTTCGGTTTTCGATACTATTTTCGTGAAATAATATTCGTCGACACGCTCGACCTGTACGCGTTTTTTCTCGCGTACTACTTTAATTGTTAGATCGACAATAATGTTTGCGAATCGGACAGAGGTTGTTACAGGTTATGTGTGCATTGGTGTACAGTGTTTTTGTAAAATGTAACGCGCATCGTGCTGCTGCTGTATCGATTTCCACGGGACGTTATTTACTCGGTCATTCCGCTTAATTGCCATTTAACTAACATTCCAGGGAGCGACACATTAAACTACGATGTTTGTAGTTATACACAGATTGAATCATGTAACGTATTTTATGTATGTATGTAGACTGTGAGCTGTAAACATTTGGACGCCTATTGTGTTCGTAGGAAAAGTACTGCGCGATTTGAACGACATTTTTTCACCAAAGTTAGTAAAAATATGAAAGGTGTTCGTGCTATGATTTTCAAGCGTTTTTCTCGTAAACGGAGGATTTGCGAGGAAAATAGAAGAGGACGAAGTTTTAGTATTTTGTAATAGATTTTTTAAATTTACAATAATTTTCATTTAATGACGATACCAGGAATTTTTTCAGATTGAAACTTATAATTCCTTCTATATTATGCGAAAACGATTTCCGAGATATGTTCAACGACTTACAACTCAATTTTCAATTTCGTGACGAAATAATCAACGAGACAGTGTTGGGATATTATTTGTATGACAGCATTTTAAATCAAGTAGATTTTACGAAATTCCAGATTAAATTGTTTTTAAGGTTTCAATAATTTTTTAACGACTGTTTAAGCTTGCTTCGCGTTCACAAAGTGCCTTAATACTTACGAACGAGAATGTATGCGTATTGTCACACATTCCTGGGAAATAATTTAAAGCAAAATAAATTCAACACAGTTTACACGAATTATCAACAAATTTCGCTTGAAAGCGTGTAATTAAGGTATTCAGCGATATTCACACACTGTTCTAATATTTCTAACGTAAGAAACATGAGTGCAGTTTTAGAATAGCAGTTCCACTTCGTTCTAAGCGAAACCTGTTCGTTGAAGATTAATTTAGGACATTTAAAAACGATACTATATTACAAATTTCCAAGACAGCAAGCGAAAATGTACGCGGAGAAAAGAATTTCCCATGAAATACCCCATACACACTACCGGCCAAAAGTTTGGAATCACCGAGCATTGCAATTTACACAAAAGTTTCCAGCGTCTTTGAGAATTTTTTATCATTCGAATCAATTGATATGAGATAAATTGATAAGTGTAGAATCGAGATAAACGTCAAGTCTATAAAAAATTAGCAGCAGATTTAGTGTAGTGTATGTGTTTAATCGAATTTTTCTCATTGATCCCTGTATTGATTACGCGCCGTTACGCTGTACGCTCCATTTTGTTTCTGCGTCCAATCTAATACAATGACATTTGATTAATGGACATCATTTACATACTAATTCATCACTGCGTAGACCCCAATTGAATTATCTGCTAAACTCGCCTGAAGCGGCAGTTAGACAAGGAAATCGGATGCAACCTTCAAAATCGAATTTAAACCGAATTAATTCGAGCATCACGCTAATACCAGCGTTGCATTAATTATTTCCTCTTTCTTTCATTCTAATTCCGCTGTCAAAATTATCCATCGCACAGCGGCCCCCCATTCTATTCCTTGTAATTGTCCATGTTCGGGCAGAATTTAGTGTGCATTTCAATTGTCAGCACATAATGAACAACTGATGCTACCGGATTCGGTATAATTTGTTCGGTAAAAACGTCAGCGTACGAGTGAAACGATTTTTCGTTTCATCCGTCGTCCACGTATCTTCCATGCTATTCGTATTATGCAAGAATTGCTTAACAGGCAAAGAGGATTTTATTAAATTCGAATAACTTACACGGGGAAATCGGTATCCTGGAAATTCTGATTTTCTTTTCGAACTTTGCAGGTTTATCAGGCATTCATCTTTTGCTACTTTGCAATTCTTCCGGGTGAAAACAGCCCTTACAAGTTAATACGTGTTTTCCCATTTTCCTGCATATTCTGAAAACTAAACTGAAAACAGCAATATTGTTTGAAATGAAAATTTGACGCAAATAGTTTTACCTGACTTGCACAGTTTTATAGATCTTCATGAATCTTTAAATTTTCATTTTGACAGTTCTTTTATATCTACTATAACTATCAAGGTATACAGGAAAATAGTGTTTTCACCCTGAAGAGCCAAAAAGTAGCAAGAGAAATAGTTATGCTTAAAAAAAATACTTCTACCGACGCGACCTACAAATCTGCAAAGTTTCAAAAATATCGGAATTTTCGGGTTACGAAAATTCCCTTGTTAGTAAAATAATTGTTCACAGACGAATCGAAACAACCGGGAAACCGAGATCAAAATTGTACACCTCACGTTTACTAAATCCATTTCGTTTATTTCGAAGTTCACCCTACGCTCGCAAACATTCCGGCTACATTTTAAACACAGCCTGGTGGTACGGTAACTATTTGCTGGTAACGCTTTCTTCGAACAGAACCGCTGTCATACCAACGTAGAGCCGAGAACGGAACCAAACATTTAGTTGTTTGAGTTATAACACTTCGGGGAAAGGGACTACGCGAGTGTAAGCGTCACTTCTGTGTGCATTGTTGCAAACGCTACGAATTGTCTACTGTGTCCGCACGTAGCTGAACGTTGTTAGGTACCTGATGCAATAAACGCAACTGGAAAGAGACGACAGTCGTTGCTGAGATTGGACGAGTGTATCGTGCGATTCAACCTACTCGCGACTCAAACGTTTCAATCGATTTAACAAGCTTCGTCGTATTCTGCTGTATCCTAACGCAAACTGTAAAAAATTTGGCTTCATTACGCGAACGCCTAGTTCTGCTGTTTCTGAGCGCATCTGCCTTTAATCTCCTTTCGTTGATTAACCCTACTGCGTTATTCGTTTTGACTGTACACTTTTGGGTGAAAAAGGACCTAAGACCTTATGTGTAATAATTGTTGTTTCCAACGCGACATATGAACCTAGACAATAAACGTTTAAAATAATGTTAAGGAACGTAAACTTGATAACAGAAGAAGTTACTAAAAATATAAAAAGGCGGTGGGTCAAAAAAGACCCGAAGACTAATGCGTTCTTCCGTTCGACTGTACTCTTTATTGACCCAAAGACTGTGTGCAACAATTTTTGCTACCAGCACGTCGTGTGAACCTAGACAATGAGATTTATCAATACAATGTTAAGGGAACGTAAACTCGATGACAGCAAAAGTTATTAAAAAGGAAAAAGGTGACGGGTCAAAAATGACCCGAAGACTGTACTAACGTTAAACCTGTGTTTCGTTTATGAAACTCTACGTTTCAAAGGTTATGCTTCTTTCTGGAACCCACTTATGAAGACTCGATAGTAATTGACGAATTATAAAGCTACAAGAGACACATAGACAGTTGAGTCCTGCTAGGACCGATCAGCCCTTGAGTCCAACTCTCCTGTCACGACACCATGTTACCACCCTGCCAACTTGGAAACTCCATGGGGTAGGAACTTTCTGATTGAAGAAGTTCGTCAGCACCCACACTATCGAATATCGTATAAATTAAGATTTCTTTCCACGCACGATGGAGTTGTGTATTACCAAGACCCTCCGTGAGGAAACCGAGGTTTCACTTGTCGAGGATTTCGACACTTCGTCTATTCAGGATAATTATTATTATTGAGGCTGTCGAGTGCAAGCTGTGTCCTCGTGGAAAAAGTATTCCAAGTCCTTATGGAAGAGTATGGAATACTCTTTTTCCATATCTTATGAAAGAGTACGGAATACTCTTTCGATAAGCACATATTAAAGAAAAAAAGCATATTAGATTATTGGACAAGTTACTTATTCAAATCTTAGATGCAACTCACTCTAATTTATTGCAAATTAAAGGCCACCATGTAAAAGATAGAAGATGCTGAAAAATATTTTTAGTCTAACGACTGACACTTCAGGCGTTCAAATTTCATATCTGCTGGATTACGATTATCGTTAGCGGCTTAAAATCAGTAAACGTGGAAAAACCGTGGAACCAAGAGCGTTGAACACGGTGCAGATCTAAATTAAGAAATCGAGGGTTGCACGTTTGTTCCCATTGAAAGAACTAGGTTATTCGTGCAAGCATGCTGCATCTGGGTACTGAAGTCGACGTTGAAACGCGATATGGGCGAAATGAATTTAACAGAGTTAATGAGGACCGTGTAGAGATTCCAGAACGCCTAACATGTTGAAGTTGACTACAGGTGAATGTATACCCGAGCAGTATTTGGATTCTTCGTGTATCAAGTATCCTGCTCTGCTATTCAACGCGAGAACTTCTCTTGTATCAACTATAATACAATTTTCATTGCATGATTTAATATACTCTAAAAATTTATTACATATTGTAGGAATCTGTGCGAGTAGACGACGTTGTTTTATTTTCGAGAAGAACGCTCACATCGTCGAAACGCGTGGTCAGTTTACGATGCACTTTTATAGTTACTTTTTATGCACTCTTTAAATAAATATTTCTTTGCTTGTTTCTAATTAAAAAACCCCCCAAAAAATCTCATTTCCTCAACTCAGATTTCACAATATTTCGCAATATTTCATTGCTTCCTCTATTTTCCAGCTTTATAATGGTACATGTGAATTAATTCATTCTCAAAATTTGAAAATTAAAAAGGGAAACGAGTGAAGTTCATGTAGCAGCCAATCAGGGTGTACAAAGACTGGAGACTTAAAATAAAACAATTTATTTTTTAATACACGTTAGAGAGCATAATTCGTTAAAAATAAAAAATTAAGGAGAGAACGAGTGAAGTTGAAATACCAGCAAGGAAGAGTGTATAAAAATTAGAGATTTAAAGTAAAATAATTTTCGTTAAATACACATTAGAGAGCATAATTCGTTTTTGTAAGACGGAAACAGCGAGATCGGCACAACGCCGTACGGTCAGGCGAGCGCGTAGCGTGGGTGCGAGCTGAAGCGTGTGTATGGAAAGCGTCGTACAGCCGCGGCTTCAAGAAAATCGCGCGTGCCTGGAATAACAATAAAATAACACTAAACCTAACAGTCTAACTTCGTTGTTCCGTCGCGCAGGTACGAAACACGCGGGGTCTTCGTTGACCGGGTTTATGGCACGCTCGCACGAGAAGACGCTTCGTAGCTCCGCGAAAAAGTAAGTCATTTCTTACAGAACAACGCCTTTAGAATTTCGACTTTTCCGCGTCCTCAATACCCGAAGAGGTGTCATAAACCAGGTATTACTGAAGGGTCAATCCACACGCGCGTATAACGGCACTCTCGGCCGAGGGTTGACCTGGCGGGAATTTCCGACGCGTCACCGAAGGACAGCGAAGATTCCACGCACCCGCAGGTAGGGCCCCACTCCTTCCAAGGAAAAGCGCGCCAAGGGCGCATTCTCTCGAGCGGACAACGTACACTCTCCAGCCGTTCGAGGAGACATCACGTACATTTCGAGTCGCGATCGAACACTCGAGTCATTTCAAACAAGTCGTCAATCGTTTCGTGACGCACTCTACGTTTTGAGTTAGTTACCTAAGATTAATTTGGCGGGTAACAGTCGCGAACGCGAGCTTTTTGAACAATCATAAAAGAGAGCGCGACGCGACATTCGTGAATTTCCTGTACTCCAACTACATACCTCGCAGTATTTAATCCTGATTATCTCTGACGCAGACTGCATTGATACTGGTAAGAATGATTTTATATCAGAAAAGGGAGGCGCGAGTCTAGGCAGAGGCTATAAGGTGTCTTATAAAACCCATAAATTCCCGTTCCGCTATAGGTATAGATGATATGGTAAAATATGCTTTCCAAACATAAAATATCGTGCAATAAATTGCTCGCTTCGACATTCAGACTAAACAAACTCTCTGGCGACGAATGGGGCGGCCGTTCCTCAGTTTACAGCGGAAATCGTAAAAAGCACCCCGTCAAAAATATCTACGATCCTTGATCACAAAAAATGAAGATTTCTCTGTGGTTTTCGGTAAAAAAAAAATATTGCAACGTGTAATCGCAACGCGAAAGATCATTTGTACAATTTACGACTTCCTCCATTTCAACGTTCGTTTACACTCTGTTTAGTCACAGAAGAAAAAGGGAAAACAAGAGAAATCATTTTGCGTAGGATCGTTAGTAAATGCTACGCGTAGAGATGAATCTCAATTAGGCGAAAAATGTGTGGAAACTTGAAAAAAATACCGAATCATAACACAGCACGCCGAAAATTGTGCAACATTCTGATCTCTCGAATTTCGTTCGTTTCACGCGCCACGTATAATCCCGAGGTGGAAGCATAGCGTTCGTTAACAAAAGCTAATTTAGAACAACCATTCGAGCCGCAGCCGTTTTACTGCAAATTGTTCAAAGCAAGCTTACTTCTTTCCTTCGCAACGAAGAAAACCTAATTACCATTGGCAACTTTCGGAAAACGAAGAAAGCTGATCCAGAAACGAGAATTCGAAAAGCAATTGGTAATAATTCGTAAGAATGGTATTACAAACGTTGCAATAAAATACGACCCATACTTTCCGTCTTCTCAAACCGAGATTTATGTACGAGAACGTAACAACGTTGGACGAAAACCGTCGTTTCCATTTTCGCGTTGAAAATAATGAAATATACCGGGTGTCCGAGTTTTTTTCCGATCAAACTTTCTCAGTGCGTTCTGTGGGTGTAAATAAGGAAAAAATGTTGTATAAACATTGGTCGTTCGAAGGTTCGTTAAAAAGTTGTAACGAAAAGTACGAAATGGTGTGGGAATTTTTATCGGGAACAAATTGGGATACTCTGTATGTAGAAATATCGGAGGGAATTTTTGCATGCCCGCAAATTTTCCTCACATGATTACGAAGGCTTCTTGTTTGGAATTCGGTTAACAAATGTGGCGAAATGTTCGAGATTCAATTAGCGGTTATGTCAATTATGCGCGAAACATGCATTAGAAAAGTTAATCCAACGGATAACGAGACCTGGAACTATTTTCTACTGTTAACTGTTAATTGCTGTTTAGCTGGTTTGCTTATTAAATCGTTCGCCACTTTAAAAGAGCTGTTTTATACAGTTTACGTTAATGCATGATGCAAAGTAGTTAACTTTTAGTATTTTTCCAAGGTTTTCCTTACTCCTCGTCAGGAGAGTGTAATAAGTGTATGAATTAATTTTTACCGCGGTGAAAAATGTTACTAAAATACTGTTTGTTGAATTAATTTCGTTGCCGTGTAATAAATAAAGTGCGTTAACTGAAACGATATTATACGCAGCGTCCCAGGTAAAACAGGCCACCTACTTATCTCTGCTAGTTTTAATAACGTAAAAAAAATTCTTTCATGTATTTCGAATGGTATCGAACATTTTTGTTTCAAGGCCATTTCTTTCTAAATTTTCAAAGTCGCTAATATTCTGTTTTTTTCTTTTTTCTTAGAAGAGCATATTTTAAAAGAAGACACGAAGAAAAATAGACAACTGTCGTAGAAGACGAACTCTAGGTGACTTGTTTTAGTAGAAGATCCTGTATTGTAATTTTTCATAATATTTCACGGACAATGACATCTGCGTCTATCACGTCAACGTAAATTTGATTTTACGGTTAACATTTTCGATTTTACGACATGATATTTCTCCAATCGTGCTCTTTGATATTCCTACGAGGTGCTTGTCGTTTTATGGGTCCAATATTGGAAGTGTAAAATGGCACTCGAGATAAGAAAAATTATTCATCTAAATATGGATCTATTTATAATGTATTGATATTCTTTAGATAGCGCATTATACGTATTATCGCTTATAAATTTCAAACAGCCACCTTAAATTTTATGCTATCCGCAATTTCTTAACAACGAAGATAAGGCACTTCCTCCATTTTCTTCCTGAATACGATTTGTTCAATGGCTTTTCCGACCTTCGAATCGTTGAACAGGGTTTCTACAAACCAAACACAAGTCTACGAATTTTCGAAGCACTTTACAGCGCCCGGAAATCCGATAGTACGTAATTATTTACAATTGTTATTAAAAGCGTATCGATTGAAACTTTAAACTTCTTAAAATTTTACTTACTTAAAGGTAATTAATCCGATAGTACGTAATTATTTACAATTGTTATTAAAAGCGTATCGATTGAAACTTTAAACTTTTTAAAATTTTACTTACTTAAAGGTAATTCTGTTGCTTCGCAAGAAATCGCGACGAACCCTCGGTCTGGCGGATTATCATCGTAAACTTGTGCAATTACACTTGGCCGCCAGACCGAGGTACCGGTCCTCTCGCGCGTACCGTCCCCGCCGTGGAGAGGTCACGTGCGCGGTGGAATAGTCTCGTCGCGACATCACCTCAAGTATCACTCTGTTGCAAATAAAACTAGTTCTTAGCATTTCACACTGAATAAATCAAGGTGTGATTAAACTCGCGTACCAGTTCGGCACTTAAGCATCGAACATTACGCGACCCGAACAAATTCTTTTCTGATAACGATTGCATTTAAGATTCCTAATTTTCATCTCCATTTCAACAATTTCACTATCCGCTTCTTAATTACGTGTTTGTTTTTTCAAAGCAAGACTCATAGATACACGTATCAAAATTTAGGCTACGCTTTGAAAACAATTGCACTCGCACCTAGCGACCATGTGAAAGACTTTCCCTTCTACTCATGGGAACAATCTTTGCCGGAGAAAAGGACTTCACATCGTCACATCACAGACACGCTGTATTTTCCTCTCCGCTCACTATCGACACTTTTTCATCGCGGAATAAAGAGTTACTAAGATATTCTTAGTTGCTCCCTGTACAAAAGAAGAAACAGGACCGCATTGTACTCGAAATCCTTCTAAATGTTCTCCATTTCATTTACAACAATACGGCAATTTTAGCGATTATTACTGCACGATGAAACTTCCAGCCCTTCGTGAAATTTCCAATTACGAAGTTAACGCCGCTCCTTGTTTACAGAACGCGGCGAAGAGAAAGCGAAAGGTGCGAAGGAGAAGCGGTCGGTTAGTGTGCAGTTTAATGTAAGAATGCGGCTTTAATTGCGGCTAGACATGAAAGAAACACACTTCGACCGACCGTTGTCAATAGCAGCTAGATCTCCTCTTCGAAAAGAGCTGCAACTTCGGTGGAGAAGCTAGGATAGTTCGAGAGATCGAAGATTTCTCAGCATCGAAACCGAATTCCTCCCGTACAAGAGCGATGAAGTTACTTGGCTTAAAGTAATGCACGCGAGCGCATGGAAAAAGGAATGACAAACTGGCCGGACCGAAAAATCACGCGGAACTTTCGAGACGTAACTCACCGGATAAGCTCTCGCCCCATCAAACCTAGTAAAATGGGTCGCGTGAACAAATAACCGAAAACACTTTCGTGCTTTACGATTGTCGGTATCGTTTCTCTGTTCTCGTAACTTCGTGATAGTAGAAATGTTTCGTGCAATCAATTGGTTGTTCGAAGACAGTTCGTTTGACTATGAACGACGCACAGCGGAGAATTTTGTTTGAAACGCGGGGCGATATTCAAATTTTTGGACTTGATTAACCCTTTCGGTGTTCACTAAAATGTGTTTTTATTTCTTCTTGTGTCATTTTTAATAATTATGAATGAATTTCGGGAACGTAAATTTTTGGACCTTTACTGTGTAATATCCTATCTCAGTGATGGCGAACCTGACACGCCAAGACATTTTGGCCGGAAACCGAGCAGATCACAAATAATCATCACGCAAACAACAGGGGAAAACAACGGTGTCTATCTTCTATCAACGAGGTTCAGAATCGTTAATTCGGAGCTGAACCATAGCGAGTCCGTGATCGTACAAGGTCCTAACGCTCGCAACAATTATGGATATTTCCAGATGTAACACGGCACCCGAGTTAAGCTAGGTTTTTTCCCAATTTTGACACACCGAGCTCAAAAGGGTCGCCGTCACTGTCCTATCTGAACCTCTTGCAAAGTAAATTTTAAGCATCCTGCAGAGTATAAAGACTAAAAGGGTTAATGTTAAGGATACTTAAGTTAGACCAAGTTTACGATACGGACGCGACTCTCTGCTATTTTTCAAATTAAGCTTTGAATACGCGTTTAATGTTTTCGTTCGTTAATTATTCCTAATTGTCAGGAGGGCTCCAAACCTCTCGTAAAAGCGGAGAATTTCGAGTTTCTTCGTGCATCTCAATAGCAATTGACGTATCATAAACCCGCGCGAGCCCAGGCACATTCTCGCAAGCTAGCGGTACCGTTACCCTGGCTTTTTCCCAAAAGCCCAGGTGACGTGTACTTCACGCAAAACATCCCCTCCTTGAGGGTGAGTGGTTGGCGTTGGGCGTTGACCAAAGCCCGAACTTGAGTGGGAGTCTTGGCCTTCCACCCAAAACTCACCCCCGTCAAGGGACCCAAATGCAACATTTGGAAGGGGAAATACGAGGGCTGAACAGGGCAAAGAGTCAACGAGACCGACAGAACAAATTGAGAAGTAGAAGCGAAAAGTTCAGGCGATCACACAGTCGCTACATCATCCATCGATTCCAGACGACGTGTCAGAATTGAACAGTTAAAAACCAAAGAAGTGCTTCTTTCTTAAATTGTTTACGATATGAAAAGGCGATGTTTATGATAAAAGGAACATTTTGATGAAATTTTCTTCATTTTCTAATCTTCAATGGCTTTAAAGAATTACCCGACTTGAAATATCATAAACACTGAAGCCTAAGAAGTTGCCATTCTGTCTCGATTACTATTGCACGGAACAAATCACCGACCTCTTTCGCTTCAACGCGAAAAAAAAAAACATATGTCGAATACGACTGTACAATGCTATTAAAAATTACCCTCCACCGTAGAATGGAATACATAAAAATGCAGAAACAGGTGATGCAGAATGCAGAAAATCGTGTCTTTCAATTCGAGAAATGTGATTCCTTTCGTTTACAATAGGATTTACGAATGAAAACCTGACAAAATCTTATAAAGGATTTCACTTGCTGCTAATGCAAACGTATAAAAAGTACCGTGGGGCCTGTTTGGGAACGCAACGCCTGGAAAAATAATTTTAAAACCGGTTGGAGAATTAAAGGACAAAGCGTATCCTCGGTGATTCTCTCGAAAAACGGCGACTAGGGGAGAGCGCGTTCCTCAACAACGTGCACGCAGAGATACGGTTTTATTTCATACTTTCTGTTCATTTTTATTTCATTTCGTTTCCCGTTTTGGTTAGCTCACAGCGGTTTGCTTCAATTTTCATTTACCTCCCTTTGTGGTGTCGTAAATATCTCGTTACGGTAATATCGTCGCTGGACGAGGATAGAAGCCGCGCTGGGAGAAGTTCAATTTGTTTTATTTCTAACAAAGTCGCGAATGTTACAAGGAGCGCAACGTTCCCGGACCATGTTTGTCCTGGTGTTTCAACCGATGAGGTACTGAGCTAGACAAATTAACAGACGTCGTGTGAAAGTATAGCCATGAGATTTTCTTTTCCATTGTTTTATCGTGAAACGCGTGGCTGAAACATTAAAATTGAAACCTTACGCAACATTTCCGGACCATGTTTGTCCTGGTGTTTCAACCGATGAGGCACTGAGCTAGACAAATTAACATACGTCGTGTGAAAGTTTAGCCATGAGATTTTCTTTTCCATTGTTTTATCGTGAAACGCGTGGCTGAAACATCGAAATTGAAACCTTACGAAGATTGAATTAATTGAAGCGAAGAATAGAAAATTTTGAAAGTTTGGAAATTATGTCTTTAAGTATTCTTTTGTGTTATATATAGTTAATTAGCTACATATTTCTGCTTGATGCTTTGGACGTTTCTTTGGACCAGCATGAAACTTGTTAACTTGCTAGCAGTTCTGTGGTTAATTTAAAAAGTTTCAGTATATAGTCGTTTTAAATGATAAAACAATTATCGCATAATAACAAGTTTTGAACTCGTTTGAATTAAAATTTCAAGGAAATCACTGGAGGGTTGTACAAGTATGATCAAAGTTTCCAAGCTTTAGACCTAAATTTAATAGTCGATACTTTCACAGTAGGTATGTGTACTTAAGAGAAAAGAAATTGAAAAATTCCGCTCGAACACGAGTGGAAAACTGCACGAAATGAATAGTACACTTCCGTTCATAAATATTAGAACACTTATTGAACAGTCACTGTGAAATGGTTAAGTTAAAAAAAAATTATTCAGTTTGGAATCTCCTGTAACGAGTAGAAATCTTTCTTAGTCGTGTATGCTACTAACTTTGACGAAGAAATGCAATTTAACGTAAGAAATGTAAGCTCGACTTTTTGAATTTTCTAAAATTCTAGTTCCAAAGCACTTGATCGACTTTTATCTTTTCACATTTAAAATAAATTTCCTTAATAATCAGGCTTAACGCCACTAAATATCAAAAAATTTTTATAGCCGTTTAATAATAAATAATTCATTTCAGAAGCCAATGTGATTAGCCCCACACTCTAAAATAAATCCTTGTAATAATGCAATTTAAACGTTTCCAGGAATTTAGCTAAGTAATTTTGTCCTGCAACGGTACAAAAAATATTAACATTAACATTTACATTCGACGTGCAAAATTTCATCAATTTTCTCTAATCTAGTTTCCTAGAGTTAATCGATTCAGCGAACGAGCAGCTCACACAACACTCTCTACAAAAACAGTACGTGCCTCGATACTTCTGAACGACAGTGTACATTCGAAGATACGTTCGATCTCTCCGAAATAGCTACTCATATAAACACTTCACCAGCCGGCAAAGGTAATACCGGGTTCCACCTTTTTATTTATCCACCGCGAAACGTGAATTGACTGTGAAGAGTTTAAAGCGGCCGTACCGTAAGAAGGACGAGCTGTGCTGCTTCGCTGAACAAAAGTGCGACTCTATTTCCTGGACGGTCGAAGAGAAACGGCCAAGTTTCATCGAACGAAACGGCATTCGTATTTCCCTCCTTACTTTACACCGGCCCCGGGACCAAATTTCAATTTCCCGAAGAACTCTCGTAATTAGACGAGGGACCGTTTACAAGCGGTGAAAGCCGGGGCAGATTCATCTCGCAAAACGCGACCCTGTTAACTTTATTCCCATTCGTAGCCCTGCCCTAACCCGCGCATGTGTACGCGTGTATACGTGAAAAGAAGTAAAAGCTTCGAACGGTGTCTTCCTCCGCGAGAACTTGGAGCTTTCGTACCCAAATTCGACGCGTACGCCGTTTAACTGCAATATTCCCTCGCAGCTACGATAGCACTCGAAAAGTTATTACGTTGAACTACACCCCCCCTCGCGAATCCATAGATAACCTGTAAAAGCGCGAAAAAAGTGGAGGGAACAAAAAGGATTCGAAACGATTTCCATGAAAAAAAAAGGCAGACTGAAGGATTTCCAAGTGATAAAAAAAGGAGTGTATCAGGTCGTCCCACGAGTTCGTGTCGAATTTTATAATTTAGATCGATGTTTCCGAGGAAACTTTTGAATTTGAGAAAAAAACGTAAGTGCCTCCTCATTCTATTATTTTTCTTTTTTTTTTGTAAGGTCATTATATCGTCGCGGTAGAATCTTCTTCGATTTTCGTTCAAATATTTTTCGCTTTCAGTAAGAACTTAGGGGATGATCTAATATGATAAAACACAGATTTGAAATATGAATGTGATCCAAAGAAGAATTTTGTGAAAATTTTAGAAATTGTACTATTTATGCGTAGGTTTGCTTGAAAAATAATTGATGAATTAATGGTAATTCGATGGCGGTATGGTTGTGTAAATAGAAGTTTCAGCGAAGATTTAAAGAGATGCTAAGTTATAGATGAAATTTATGTATTGTGGGTTTTAAAGGTGAGAATTTTCAATTTTCCGCCACTAGTAACTTTAATCCAGACGTATGCTTTTTCACATAGAATTAGAATGTCTTAATTAAAGAGGATAAGCCGGGTTTCACGTCTCACAGCCGTCAAATTCGGAACGGACAACGCTTTAAACCGCGAAAGTTTAGACCTGATAGCGCTCTTATCTGCTAATGTATTAATTCTACGAATGTAAATAAACGGAACAACAAACGGATTTTACAATTCTGTCGCAGCTAACCCAGATTTCGGAGAACAGTCATATACCGTCTGACAAAGAATTTTTTTTTCCTTTTTTTTTTACGGATCTCCTCCAAAAAATACTCCACGTAGAGAGTTATATGAATTACATTTCTCTGATAGCGAGTGATATTATCGAATGTTCGTTAAAACCAACATGAAATTTAATTTCCATAAATTGTTCAATTTAACTCGAATTGTACTCTCGAAAACACTGACTTCAAAAATTATACAAAATTAACTGTGAGGAATTATCAATGATCCACGCTATTTCTGAATTTATTACAGAACGAATAATTATTTCTTGTGCAGGTACTGAGTAATTCTGTTAGGTTTGTGCATACGAAACGTCGCTTTTACAAATGAAATTTTCTTAAAAAGCTGATGTATTTAATCAAAATAATTTGCACTTAGTCTGAATGAAAAAATTCTTTGAATGCTGCTTTTACAGAGTCTTCATTTCAGGATAATTTATTTGTTAAAAAATTTAGAGTTGGAAGAAATGGTAGTTTGTTGAGAAAAGGTCGAGTGAATAGGTGAGCTTGTGACGAAATTTTATATTCTTCACCGTGAATTGCTTTCAATAATTTTTCTCGAGACTTTATCATCGACGACCCTATCTGGCCCTCCTCTTGGCTCATTTCCAATGAAAAGTGTTGAACGCCAACATTGAAGTATCCTAACATTTACATAACCTTCTTCAAATGCTAAATTTATGTTTTATGCAGTTCTTATCGCAATCCTCCATGTTCAAACTTATATAAAAAAATTAGGGGAATATCCCGATTACTCGTCACGTCAGATAATAATGTCCAAACAATTGTATCGTACGAATTCTTTTACTGTATAAAAATTTATAATCGTGTAAAATTTAATATACAATATAAATAATTAATTTCAATAATTAAAAGAAAGACATTTCATTTGCACCAACTTAATACTTAATCGATAAATTGAGGGAGAGCTATGCCACAAAAACATATATTTTGCCAAGTAAGATAGTCCTAAATAAAATATTTCGTAACAAGAACAATTTTCGTAAAGCTTCCTTTTCAATCCAATTTTCAGATATATAAGCACACAGAAAATAAAATAAAAAGTGAAACATTTTCCCAGATAAACTGCCTCCATATTAATTAGTTTAAATAAAGATATAACAATTTGTAAGGCTTCTTTTACAATCCAATTTCTCATTTAAGCATACAGAAAATAAAATAACAAATGAAACATTTTCCCAGGTAAACTGCCTCCATTATAATTAGTTTAAATAAAGAAAGAACAATTTGTAAGGCTTCTTTTTCATTACAATTTCTCCTTTAAGCACACAGAAAGTAAAATAACAAATGAAACATTTTCCCAGGTAAACTGCCTCCATACTAATAAGTTAAAATAAAGAAATAACAGTCTTATTTCCGCAATTTCTATTGAAACACTACTTTTCGTAAAACCCTTAATACCTTACAAGGCTATTACTGTGGCACAGCTCCTTCTTGTTAACTCTACCGTTCGTAATCTCCAAAAATACCTGCGAACCAACAAATTACTCGTGTTAATTAGTTAACCTGACGAGGAACAGTTTCAGGGCAAAACGAGGATGAGTATCGGAACAGGGAAACGTTGTTTACCTCGTTTTCGGCGGTGGAAAATAAAAGTTTGTCCCTTATTCAGGGAACCTGTTAATCCGGTTACACGATCCTGGCCTCGATAAACGTGTTGAAAGTGCTAACGTGCCAGCAGGATAAGCAGCTAAGAACCGCTGCCCTGTATGACCGGTCACGGGAAACTTTGCGCACGGAAATTTTCGAATCTAAATTTCCTCGCCGCTTTCCTCGCTGCAGCGGAGATTATAGCGTCGCGGCATTATCGCAGTTGGCTTTGCAGCCACGATTCACAAGTGGGGAAGCTCCGCGGTTTTTCGTTCAAGGTGTTGGAGAACTTTTCCCTTTTCCTCTGTTTATTTTCTTTCTACTCATACTCCCGCGATTTCGCTCCTCTTTCTCTCCTCTTTCCTTGCTGGATTTTCGCTGTCTCCCACCGCGGCATTTTCCTTTCTTCTCTTCTTCTTTTTTTTTATCGTACACGGAATAGATTTTGTATATTTTCCGCTGCTTAGGAAAGTGTGTTCAACACCGATGTTACACCTTTATTCCGATTTTTATCCTTCGCTAACGAAACTCAGACTTTTACCGCGCGAAATTATCGACCAATGCTCCGCCAGGGGAGTTGAATCGCGAAAATATCTCGAGGTAAGCTAGACTTTGATCATTTCTTTCTGGCATCGCGTCGAAGAGCGGGAAGCTTTTGAAGAAACTTGTTAACTTTGTTAACTGATGATAATGCAATGCATATTAATTTTCGAACATTTTTCCCATCGAAATATAAGTGAAATAAAAGTAGGTGATAGTACAAGTTTCAGGAAGGAAAATTTATTTCGTAAACATGTACAATTTGAACTACTCTGGTAAGTACGTCTCTCAGAATTCGCCATTAATTTATCGTTACTCTACAAAAAGAACAGAGATCCTCGAATCGTTCGTAATCCCCCTTCGCATTTGTCAATTGCATCTATAAAGAGATAAACGTAGAATCGAAAGGAAAGGGACCGTACGATAGAAGATAATGGAAGAGAACGTCCAAGTATGTTTATTCGTCTGTTCGCCCTTTACAAAGGAGCGGCAACAGAAATGGCATTGTTACATTTCTATCTGCGACAGAGCAGTCACATGCTCTTCGTTACTCCCTTCTTCGCCGAGGAACATTAGGAAGAAAGCGTGCAAAAGAAACCTACTTCTTTTTGTAATACCTTAATAAAGTACCCTTCAAATAGAAAGGTGACGTATAGAACACGTTCATGTCGTTACCTTTTACCTCGCGCAGCATTATGCTCCTCTTGCCTTTTTCACGCTTATTAACCCCTTGCCTTATAACGAGTCACACTCGCGTTGCAGAATATTGCCAACATGTGACAAAAGAAGAATTGTGCTTCTGTTAAATTTGTATTGAGGTGGGTGAGGAACGTCGTTACACTGTTTTCACCTCAATTTATTAAAGTATAAGTGTATGGTCGCATAGGCGTACAATTTGTCCAGAATATACAATCGTTTGCGTTGTTGATTGTCCCGGCGGCAGCGGTTCTGCGGGTCCGTCGCGATGATCGACGTCGTTACACTGTTTTCACCTCAATTTATTAAAGTATAAGTGTATGGTCGCATAGGCGTACAGTTTGTCCAGAATATACAATCGTTTCCGTTGTTGATTGTCCCGGCGGCAGCGGTTCGGTGGGTACGTCGCGATGGTCCGTAAAGGAACAAACTGTCCGGAGGTGTAGGCGTACTGGGTTTTTATATTGTGAGGACAGGGAGACAGGAGTAGCGATAGATAAAGATAGAAGTGGAGAAAGTGGTGGAAACGGAAAATTCGTTCGTCCTCGTGCGAACCTGGATGCCACATGTGCGCTTCTTAGGCCACTCGAGGACGAAGGCAAGTCTTAACCCGGGGAGAGACAAAAGAACGGAAACTAAAATCTGAAGGAGTTGGAAACGAGAAAGTTTGCGTGGAAGAATAGAACGACGTTCGGTAAGTGTTTGTTGACGACGACGTACCCGCCACAGTATCTTTTCTTTTACTGGGATAATATTTGGAAAACAACTGCACCCCATTGACAACGACTATTAACCCTCGTACGACGAATGCAGGGTTATTTTGACTCGACAGCGATAAAGTCAGGCGGCTCAGATTAGAAAATACACCTATTTTACGTATCAAATGTAAATAAACAAGAAAAATATACACATTTACATTTTGCAGACATTCGTCTCTAAAACCAATCGCCTTCCGAGGGTTAAAAGACAGCCTCTTTAGTGATACTTTCGTTCGCAATCTTGCAAAGCTTGTGACAATGTCACTAAATTAACCCACTCGTACCTTCCGAGCAAGGAAGTTGCCCCAACTTGTGACACCTGCGGTACCGCATTGTCCATCGATCATCTCATTCTCACCTGTACCAGATTTTCTGCTGAGAGAAAAAATTGCGACATCGACGAATGTATCTGGGAAAATGTAAATGACAAGAAGAAGACTCATCAGCTGCTAACATTTCTAAAAAATAGAAATTCTCTGTGTTACACGAGTAACAGACATCGCTCGAGTACCGGTGGACCTTTAATTCAATAAAGGAAACCTGTGAAAATTCTGTACTCCAGGGCAGCCTTCCACCTTCGATAGAACAGTATTTTGCTTAGGATTCCTGGACAGCCGGTCACCGCATGGGCGAGAAATTGTAAATATTATTGTTTTTCTTACATCTGTCCATTTCCAGGAGTCCCAAGACGATTTTACAAATAAACAAAACTCCTCTCTCTATCGCCTCACAAACCACATCCATAACACTGTATTAAAACGGTGAGTAGTCGGAGCTAACGTACATAATCATCAAAAAAAAATTGTAAAACAAAGGGTTAATATTTAACAGACAGTGATACCTGATTAGTCGTTGGTTTCTGACGACGAGTAGACGGATTATTATTTTAATTTCTATTACTTGACTACAAATTCCAGAAGAATATTAAATAATAAAATCTGAGAGTCTAAGGTATGCAAAAAAAATCAAACAATCTCCTAAGCATTTCATAGAATTTTACATTGGCAGCAAATCAAAATTTTCTAAAATTGAAAATTCAATTAAGTTTATTGACACAATTTTTTCAAATCATACAAACTAAACGAATAATCATTCACGGTTCCGTATCTTTCTGTGAAGAAATCATGCACCTTTCCATATACACAAATATCCCTGTTAGAGATTTACTTTTCCATCGCTATGTGGTCGACAACGTTCACTTAAGTCGTTTGTTTTCAACTCTGTCGTTGCGTTATGTTCACTTCGCTCTGACCGCGTTTTCTCAGTTCTGATAAACTTCTTATATTCGAAAAGGTGTTCTCGTTAATCCTCTGCCTTCAACAATTCCAAATAAATTGGAAAATTAAGAAGTGCAACCGTTCAAAAGGGCAAACGAGAAAAATCGTGGAGACACCTATTTAGTTTGAAACTACACTTGCGACAATGCACCGTATACATTGTATGGAACAGAGACAGCGGTGACCGGAAGTGTAGATGGAGGCTACGAAACGGAGGTCCATAGAATGTCATCAAGTTACAGGCGCCTTAACTCACGAGACAAGCGATGGAACCGCTATTCTCTGTTTTAACAAGTTGTTTCCAGGATTACTTGATAACGTATAGGCCGTTAGAGAAGGACGAACGTTCGCCGGCCAGTTGTCTCCGGAAACTGGCTTTAAGCCACTTGCTCTTCGATCGATTTTTTCATCGCCTCTGTCCAACACGTGAGAACGCGATAGAACCGTTTCCAAAGCGTCTAGCTTCAAATGACACAGCATTCGCCGTGTTTGTACGTTCGAGAGAAAACTGTGCTCGCAACATTGTCCTTTGGTACAAAGGAGCGCCTTTTCACTGCGATTCTTTCGGGCAATTCTAGACTGATTTACGAATGATCAAGAATTGTGTCGAAAAGAAGAGAATTTTTAGCAATTTTAAATTGGAGAATTAAAGAAAAATTCTATTCTCTCTAATTTTCATACCTTGCGAAATAATTCACAAATTTGTGTATTCCTGAGGTAAAGGATTACAGATTAGGCGTGAGTAATTCGCATTTGTATTTACACTTAATATGCAAAATTTCCAAAATGCAAAAATATGCAAAAATAATAATCACCATGAAGGTAGAACAAGATTGCATCGAATAAAGATTAATTAATTTTCTCGCATAAATTCGAATCACAATTCTACCTTTTCGCGGGAAAAATGATAAATCCAGATATCAATTCAACATGACTTCAATTTTCTCCCACCCGTTCCATTTTCCTACCTTCGATTCACAAGGGATGTGTTTGGATTGCTTGGACGTGTGTGGAGCAGCACGAGCTAACGCCGTTACACCTTGGTAACGAAGACGAAGTAGAAGAGGCACTCGAAGCTGCGAAGGCAAGCTTGGACAACAGTGCTGTCGTAAATCGAAATTCGAGATGTTGCACGGCGCGGAATCGAACGAAGAACACGAGTCGAAATGAAACCCCCGGTTCGAACGGCGGAAATCACAATTTTAAAGAGCCAAACAGAAGCAGATTTTCACTGCACTTCGTAGGATTCACCGACAGGATTAAAATTTCCTCGTAAATCGGAGCCGTCTCGTAATTTTCTCTTTCTTACTTCGTCACACTGATCCGCGCGAGGGAAGTTAAGTCTTGAAATAACGACGTCACGAACAAGATCCCGGATAACGGGGTGATAAAATTGCCAGATAAGAAAATACACCAGCTTTGTATTCATCCTCGGCTCCTTTATGCGTGCTGTCTACTTTTTGCCTCTTAATGTTTGCATTTGTACGACTTTGCGATACTTTGTCAATTTTCATTTCATTTCTCCGTATCTAAAGACCCGTAAGTGTAATATATCATGATGTATTTATTTAATTTTAGCTAGTTAATGGTACATCCACAGATTTATAACTTCAGCCTATTTCAATTAGTTGTTGCATTAGAATTGCTAAATTACATTAAAATATATTAGTACTAACAAATAGATATTAGCCTATTTATAAGTTATGAAATGCTTTTACGAGTATGTACCAATTTATATACGTGTCAATTAAGTTCGTAATTTTATAAGAGATTGTATAAATCAATAGAATGTATGTGAAAATATAAGACATTAATATATTATGTAACGTTGTATCACCATACGTCCCTGAACGTGTAAAAGATAGTATAAAGCCAGTCTTGCTTATTTATAAATCCAATTTTAATTAATTAGGTATTAATTTATTAAACAGTAATTGTCTAATATATGTATACGTATATATATTATTT
>NW_017100195.1:2005269-2042358 GCF_001263275.1 Habropoda laboriosa | reverse complement strand
GATTTACGTGTATCGAATTAATTCCCAAGTCTTGGGAATAATTCATTTCTAACAACGCTTAATTAGCGACGATTATTAATTCTCCGAATTTGGGGATTAATAATTGTCATTAATTAAGCGTTATTAAAAATTCTATCCTGTTCCTCCTAGCTCGGAATTTTTTCCCTACGTACAATCGAAAGCATCTGAAACTCTAAAGAGAATTAAAACTGTGGCGGTCGTGTTACAATTAATTAACGGAAGTATTGTACATTTTTATCATTCGTTTTTCCTCGACATTTAATACCTCTGCGTACCACGTCGGATAATTAATCCTCTTTCGCAGAAAAAAATATTACTGAGTTCTCTTGTTAAAGGAATTCAAACGCGAGAACATAAATTACCCGGGATAGGATTGCTTATTAATTAGTGATCATAATAACAGTTATTAAAAATTTCTGCAATTTAGCTTGGCGAAACTGACATGTGTGCGAAGATTAATATTATATTCGTTACTCCTTCACGTTTCTTATTGTCTCTCTGTTACTCTACATTCGGGCTGAAATTTCACACAGACGTTAGTTCCATCCTTACTAATGTCTAGAAATTGAAAAAGTCCAAGAGCAAAAATCCTTACCGCCAAGTTGGGGTTCAAGCATCGTCGGGCGTCCTCGATCGTTCTCCGGCTTGTTCTGTCGGTTGGTGGCTTCGATAGAGAGTAGAAACTGGTCTGATAGAGGTATAAGCTAAATAGCTGAGGCACCCTGAGTCCTAAGGACGACCGACACTAATTGTTACTCTACATTCTCGAATCCAAAACAAACGCAAAGATTGGTAATATAATTTAATTATGACTTTTGGAACATTTTTTAAATATACGTTACCTCTTTAACATTATTTATAAATCTTTAAACTTTTCGACTTAAAATTTTTATAGGTAATTAAATTCCCTAATAAATATAGAACAGTCAAACATACTCAAACAATATAAAAGACAAAAAGCTCTGGTCGAAGAACAACGAACCAACCCCTATACAATCCACAAAATATAAATGCATATAATCTACAAAAAGCCTTCGTTACCATTATCTATAAATTTTCAAAACTAAAATTCTTTCAAACGTGTCTTTAATTCCCAAATAAATATCGAACAGTCAAACACACTCAAACAAGATAAAAGACACAACGTTCTTTTCGAATGAAAATTTCTACAGGTAAAATCTTTCCAACCGCATCTTAAATTCCCAAATAAGTATCGAACAGTCAAACATACTCAAACAATATAAAAGACAAAAAGCTCTGGTCGAAGAACAACGAACCAACCCCTATACAATCCACAAAATATAAATGCATATAATCTACAAAAAGCCTTCGTTACCATTATCTATAAATTTTCAAAACTAAAATTCTTTCAAACGTGTCTTTAATTCCCAAATAAATATCGAACAGTCAAACACACTCAAACAAGATAAAAGACACAACGTTCTTTTCGAATGAAAATTTCTACAGGTAAAATCTTTCCAACCGCATCTTAAATTCCCAAATAAGTATCGAACAGTCAAACATACTCAAACAATATAAAAGACAAAAAGCTCTGGTCGAAGAACAACGAACCAACCCCTATACAATCCACAAAATATAAATGCATATAATCTACAAAAAGCCTTCGTTACCATTATCTATAAATTTTCAAAACTAAAATTCTTTCAAACGTGTCTTTAATTCCCAAATAAATATCGAACAGTCAAACACACTCAAACAAGATAAAAGACACAACGTTCTTTTCGAATGAAAATTTCTACAGGTAAAATCTTTCCAACCGCATCTTAAATTCCCAAATAAGTATCGAACAGTCAAACATACTCAAACAATATAAAAGACAAAAAGCTCTGGTCGAAGAACAACGAACCAACCCCTATACAATCCACAAAATATAAATGCATATAATCTACAAAAAGCCTTCGTTACCATTATCTATAAATTTTCAAAACTAAAATTCTTTCAAACGTGTCTTTAATTCCCAAATAAATATCGAACAGTCAAACACACTCAAACAAGATAAAAGACACAACGTTCTTTTCGAATGAAAATTTCTACAGGTAAAATCTTTCCAACCGCATCTTAAATTCCCAAATAAGTATCGAACAGTCAAACATACTCAAACAATATAAAAGACAAAAAGCTCTGGTCGAAGAACAACGAACCAACCCCTATACAACCCAAAAAATATAAATGCATATAATCTACAAAAAGCCTTCGTTACCATTATCTATAAATTTTCAAAACTAAAATTCTTTCAAACGTGTCTTAAATTCCCAAATAAATATCGAACAGTCAAACACACTCAAGCAACACAAAAGACAACAAGTTCTGGTGGAAGAACAACGAACTAACCCCTAAATGCGTTCTTTACCATAATCTGTGAATCGTAAAAAAATTGTTAAAGCTAATATCCTTTCAAACTCGTCTTAAATTCCCTCGATAAATATCGACCAGTGGTACAGCCTCAAACAAGATAAAACACAAAGCCACGAGAGAATTGTACACGGACGCAGGGGAATTATTGCGTATCTCCGGTGGCAAAACATCCTCTATAATCCTTAAAAAGGCTCTCGTGAAAAAAACACGATTTTGATCTCTATACACAGGCGGTTGCGCAAGAAACACATTGACGGGGACCAGCCTCAATCTCCGGCAGCGATTACAACGTAATATTTTTCCGCTGGTGTCCACTTTCCCAGAATGAAATTTACTATCTCTTTATGCGCGCCGGACCTCGCTTGCATTCGATTACTTTTCGCCACGGGGAAACAAAGGAGGCGGGGCGTATCTCCCGCTAAAAATCACCAGGCTCGCTCTGTGAAAATAGCGGCGAAACTTCGCGGCTAAATCGGGGAATGTCACGGTTTAACAGCGGCGCGAATAAATTCTCTGTAAAACATTGATCGAAATTGTGCAGAGAGTTTCTTCTGCTATACACGACACTCCCGGGTTTTTTCCCCCCTGAAAATTTATGCTTTAAAGTCGCTGGTCGGCGCACGTGCTTGATCAATAGCACATCCTCGGGAATCTCGTTATTTTCCACTGTCCGAAAGTCAATTAATTCTTCTTCTGATATATCTGTAAGTTGATGAGAGTGCTACGTTCGTGTCGATATGCAGTACTTGTTAAGCGGACGATGTTTTCGTAGACGTTTCAATACCCTTCCTATTTCGTTGTTAAAGAAAAACTGTTGCTCTCACTTTATGTAATAAATAAATTATTTTATTCTAGTTGTAAGAGACGATGCCAAATTGGTTTCCAAGTATGCACATGATACGTACCGTAAGTTCGTTTCTTTTCGTGTCGAGATATACGATATAAGGTCATCTTTTAGGTCTTCTTCGAGATTTTTTTACAGAGAAACCACAAGACTTTTACTATTGATCTTTTGCACATATGTTTATTCATGTTTTAAGAATATTTACTATTTTTTTTGTATGAAAATAATCACAATTGACTGAAGTAAAAATTAGGCTGGTGTGATTCCGGTTATTCCACTTATCCTAAACGAAGAAGCGAAAATGATTCTTGATTAGAATGAATGTGGTTATATGGTAGTAACCAGTTTTCGTCGTTTCTAAATTTGTAGACGTTTTTATGAATTTAAATACATTCATTACACAAATGACTGCTATAAGAATTAACTGAAGCAATACTTTTTGTTTGAGCCATAACTGGACTTACACCATTTTCATACTAAACGATTATCCAATTTCATTTACTAACGAATATTCAATTGATGAAAGATATTTTAAAATATAAATTACATTGTTTACAAATAAAAAGTTAAAACTTATATTTAAATTATCTTTTTTTTCAAATTCTTCCAAAACTGAACTCGCACCACTTTCACAACAAACGGTCCATATAATAATGCTATTTTCCTTAAAAGTCATTAAAACTTGCCTTCTTCGTTATACACACAGTAGAAGCTTCGCAAACAATTACAAACGATCCGTGTATCATCGAAGATTACTCACGACAAAGAAAGCAGCTAATCGAAATAAAATAAACCAACTGCAATATCAATATTCAACTTTGCAAAAAGCATCGGTAAAAGGTCTGACCATTGAAATCCGTATCTCCTCGAAAAAAATCTTTGTTTCTTCGTATTAAACTCTCCACCGGAGGCTACACGTTCCCCAATTCCCGAAATACATCGAAATATTGTAGTACAGGTTTTGCATCCTGCGCGCTTTCGATACGACCAGCGAATAATTGAAAACTACGGTACACGCAGACAGAGAATTTGTCCATTCAAATACGACGTTAAATCTTACACCCGATAGAACCGCAATCTGAGCATTATCTGGGAACATATCCACACAACCAGAATTTCTCTCCCACTCACTCACTCTCTCGTCCTCTCTTCTCCTGTCTCTCCAGCTGACTTTCTGTCTCTCTCTCTCGATCGGCATCGATATTGTCGCCGGAATTTATGGATTTCCAGGTCAATACGCGGTGACAGGAAGTACGTGCAATAAGAGGAATAGTCCCGGTGGCACATCTCTCTGGAAATCACTGGAGCCGGAGAGCGTCGCTCTCGGCAATCGCTTGGCGCCAACAGACAACCAAGGACTTCGATAATCGTCGGCTGAATTAATTTCTGATTTTCTGGGCTGATTGGAAACTGGGCCACGGCCTCCGAGATCAGAGCCACGATGCGTGCATTCATAGAACTTGTCGAATAGGTGATATGAGGAAAGAGCCGCTTCCTGCAGTAATTCTTTTTTCGAATAGCTTTTGTTACTTCTTCTTTTCTTTTTAAACGAATACGATTCGGTGGTGTTCGAAGCGTCGCGGGAATTCCCTAATCGATCCGCGGAATTAAGGTCCTGATTAGACACTGTGCATGATTGTCAATATAACGCGTATTTCTTTTTTCTGGAATTAATGTGGTTTAATAATAGTGTAATTTAGGTGTGCGACAAGTTGTATAATTCGTAAACGCTTATTTAGACGCTTGTTTTATGAATACGACAGATGTTCAATAAAACTCTCCAATATCAACTGGATTTGCGATTTTATATTTATCTCTTAGAGAGATTCGTCAGTTTAATACATACTCCTTGAGCAGACGTAAATTAATATACACGTGCACTGCAGAATATGATAAAATGAGGTACTCTTTTTATATTTCTTTTATTGAAATTTTCACTGCTTTCTTTCTCAATACTTGTTTTCCAGTGCAAAATTATTACTTTCTAGAGTAAGAAATTTCTTTACAAACATATTGTTAATGAACATTTTTATATATAATTGAGCTGATATAAAACCAATAGCATGCTGCATTTTTGAGACTAATTTAAGAAAAATACTGTCAGTTAGTGAAATTTAAAGTAAAGTTTAACTTTGAAAGAAGCGTACATTTAAACGCTTTTACGAATTCACGTCAAACTGCATAAAAAAGTATTTCATACTGGAAATGTCAAAGCAGTATTTTAGTATATCATGGATGAATTGAACTTTACACTCTGACCCTGTTATCTGTCGTCAAAAAAAAAAAAGGAGGAAAAAAAAATCACCCACTGAAACTACAATTTTACGTTGAAATGTAATCGAATGACAGAACTATGCGATGTGTAAATAAATTGATTCGCCCTCGGTGAAAAAAATTTCACTTATCATTCTTCGAAAAAATACGTAACCTACACACAAGCGACAAACAGTCCGACAGATAAACCGCGAAATCTATTTACAGGCAAAACCCCGGAGTAACGGTAGAATTTTTCCAACTTTTCAACAATATTTTACCAAAGTTCACCGCGAACTTTCATTTTACATCAAACTTTTTCCAATAATGCATCTCGCAAATGTTCTTCAGCTTCTGTTCCCCCCTAAATCCCGAACGTAAGTTCACCTTATCTAGCCATATATTCGAACCAATTCGGACTAATTAAATTCTGTTCGATCATCCGACCTGTTTCCTAAACTGCACGACCGAATCTCGACCACAGATACGAACTTTCTCACCACTTTCCCCCGCTTTTCTCTCGATCATAACTTGCGTGCCGTTTATCGTGTGGAACCGAGTTACTCGAACTTGGTCCAACATTAATTTGGCAAAAGTTCTTCCGACAAATCGGGCCAGATCTTACCACGACAAACCAACGAAATTTAGGAACTTTTAAACCAATTGCACGCATTTAATTATAATATTCCGTTGTTTTTCGATCTTCGCGATGAATCATTTTCTTCGAAAAGTCTGCGTAACTTATAAAAGTGAGCAAATTATACCGATAATATTCATCAGTTGTTGCATATTAAATTGAATTTCACTTGAACTCTTATCGCTTAGCGTAGATCATCATCGAAATTTTTCACTATTCGAAATCAAAATTCGTATTAACTAATTTAACTTGCATTCGTAAAGTTAAGCACTTTCGAACGCAAATTAGTATAATATCTCAATGTACTTCGCGCGTCACGATTCGTTTAAATTGTAAATAACTGATTTTAATGAACGTAGCAGCCGAAAGAATAAGATATGTATGTGAGTAATGTGGAAGACTAAATTATAGATCATGCAAAAAGTCAATCATAAACGTTATCTAGTCTTATCTACCAGTTAACAAGCCTCATTTTTTCCAAATCTCTTTCTGTTGGGAAAACAATGATCCCAAAGTTTTTGTTCTTCTCAGCGTGCACTTAATTTTACATTCAGAAGAAACTGGAGAAATTGCTTTCTAACCCTTTCACGACCAGAGGGACGCATATGTCCCACTTGAGTACTCAAACAGAAATTGATCTCCATTTAGTATCTATTACACACGCGATGATCGCTAGATGAATCACAAATAAAAAAAAAAATACTTCGGTCACGAAAGGGTTATTAACAACGAACGTGGCCTTCCGAGTTCGTTGCCCCCGTTTCGTCTACTCGTATCGCAGAGTTCTTACCAAAACAAGCCGGACCATATGATCGGCCAGCTCCGGTCATTGACCCCTTAACCTATGATTTCTTTTCCAACTATGCACATAAGCGGCAGCTATTTAACATTTCAGTACTGTATCAGGTAACAAAAGCTAATCTGTCACAGATTAATTCCATTTAGGAATCCTTAATCTTACAAACTAAAACGAAAGTTAGGATTGCAATGAATCTTTCTTAGTATGCAATCTAACTATTGTTGTCACATCGTGACCAGAATCTCTGCCACGACTCTGACACGTTGTTGTAGGTTAAAGGTAGGTTAACCTCCTACATTACCTCAACCAATTGTAGCAATAAACGAACAGGGAAATAAAAGATCCAAAACACTGTTAATGCGGCGTTAATTCGCGGAGGACGCAGCAGCGAGCACTCGAGAGCCGGCGCGGCGCGTCGCGTAGTAGTGACACGCGGCCGTTCAATTTTAATGGGCTGAATCCGAATAACGACGTTCGGAAACGATTATTCCCGTCAAGCTACGATTTCTGCGAGGTAACGCTGTTTCGTCGTTGCACCGGTGAAACTCATTAACTACCAATCACCGCCAAAATGAGTTAAATAGTTGAACGGCCGCGCGAGGCGTCGCCTTTCATCGCATGCGCGCTTCATTTACTGCAATTTATGATGAAATTCATATAAACAGCGACGGATAATGAATTTTCCACCTTCTAGATTAATTCTTCCTCGAAACGACAGCATAACTGCACTTGTTACTTCGTTTCTCCCCCTATTTAACGCGACAGCTTCGTTCGTTTCGCCTTCCTACCCCTATTTTCTTCTTCTCGATGGGGAACGCGAATCGTTATATCGAACGGCGATTCAATGGAAAACCGTCGCGCGGACAGTTTGTTACCGCTGAATCGCTGTGTAAAAATTCTCGTATCGATGTTCCTCGACGTTGTATATTTCAACCAGGGTGGCTGGCTCTCTCCTGTTCGCCAGATCGCCTCCAGCGTCCACCGCCGTCCTTCACTCTACATTGAATTCATGTGTTTTTAAATCCTTTGTGGCGTCGGAGAAACAGCAATCCTGACGATCAAACGATTTAAAGGGATTCTCTCGTTTGCAATCGTTTCTCGAGCAAAACAACCGAGGAGAAACGGTTCTAAATGGAAAAGTTTCCACGTTCGAGATTTTCACGCTCTTCGCCGATTCATTCGACCGGTGTAACGTTACAGGTTTTCGTTCCGCGTTGAATTTTAACGGAAATTGCATATTCACGCGGTGACATTGGAAACGACAGATCGAAAATTGTTAGTCGATTATTGCGAAAGTTTGATCGAGTTGTTCTTCAGATTTATTGTTGTTTTTGTTTATAACTGATATTTGAAAAAATGTATATTTAAATAGCTTTTGTTTTATTGTACTTTCAGTCTGCTTTCATTTGAAGAGATATCAGAATGGAATTTCGTTTATTTAAATTGTTACTTCTGAAATATTACAGAATTAAAAATTTTAAGTATAATTCCTATATCCCACTTCGTTATGTGTTACAAAATATATTTGCAAATCGAATTTGCATTTAAAATTCTGAGAACACATTTTTCAGTAGATTGCTTTAATTGTATAATTTGTTTGTTTTATGTGTTACAACTGTGTAAAAGTATAAATTGTACATGAAAATACAACAGTTTCTCCGATTCCTATAGTGCTTTTCGTTTTGAAAATAACGTCTTTTGCCTTTACGTTTATAAAGGCCCATAAAAAGAAACATCGCGGTATAGTAAACTGAAGCTTTTACGATTTAGTGTACACAGGAGGATTTTTCATAGCTTGATGCTATCAATCGATCGATACTCAACTCGAACAATATTACAACTTAATAGGGAATAACCAAATCTTTCTTTACGACTTGTACGACTTTACGACTATTATGTCATTCTCATTTCAGATTACATATTCTAATTAATTTCTTGAACTTTAAATGAATAATTTCAAAGTACTTTATCTTTGAGCTTGAAAATCTTTGGAGCTTGCGCCTATATACTATGGCAAAAATAATGTAATATTTCTACTGGTCAACGAAATTTTATTTAACAATCAATTCTCAAACGGATACTTCAAAAATACCGAAAGTGCCTAATTCTTTTTATTTCAATTTCCTGAATCTACCATTGCCAAAGAAAGCAGAGAGAGAAACAGCATAGGTCAGCGTAAAATATTTGAGCTATTACAAATATACAAACGGAAAATTCACAAAGATTTAACGTCATGTTCGATAGAAATTCCGTGAATGGTCAAAAATCATTTGAAACTTCCTCGTTGGGTTTCACGAACCGTTCCACGTTTCACTTACAACGTCCCGCAATCCTAACAATCGACGCCGGTTGATTCTTCCATTACACCGTTACGTATGGAGATGATTCAGAGCTGAAACAGTGCATGTTTGAAGGAATTTCCGCCTGAGTGTGGCATAATGGCGAGGGATGTACGAGTCTGCCATAGGGTGGTAGAATTTTGACCCGATTTTCGATAGAAAAGGAGCACGCTCGTCGGATTTAACGAGGGTTCTTTCCTTAGTCCTACCTAGAATGAACCACAGCAATATCGGGCACCGGTCCCCTTCGAGCATCGAATAACCATAGATTACATCTCGTAACTCTTAGACAATTGCGCTCTCGGGCTCCCCGGGGCATTTCTCAGGGTGTTAAAACCGAGAATAGTTAGATTCACTCGAAACGGTATCGAAGCTCTCGTTTCAACTCTTAAACGTACTTTCGCGTACTTACACACTGTGCAGAGATGACAGGATGCCTCTGACACTCCTGAAATCTCTACTTTTAGGTGCTTGGCACGTAATAGCGTAATAGTAGGATCTCCGTATCCACAGGTGATACGTTCCAAAATGAAACAGCAGGTACAAAGTTGCTCTGAGAGTCGTCTGATCGCTCAATATCGCGCGATCCTATTGATCTGATTTCTAAATCTGACCGTTTTACGGCTAATAAGAAAAGATGTACAGGGTGTTCCAGCTCTATACCGCTGAAATTCGTCAGCATGTTATATACACCATGGGTCGATTCGTCTTCGTTTTCAAGCTACTCAACTATTTTTTACTGTACTGGTTTAGACTGACCCACACAAATTGTTCAATATGATCGCTCTAATAGCATCGGTATTTCTGTCTGTACCTCGAAAACGAAGACGAACTGACCCGTGGTGTAGAGGAGACAAGAGCTAGTAGGCTAATTCCTCAGTTTTCCATTTTGAATAAATTATGTGGACGGAATACCATTATAACGGTTATTGTATTTGGTATTGAAAACGGGTGATTGAAATAAAGCTGTCACATCTGGCGAGACATTTTTGTCCTCACTTGATTATTTCTACAGGGTGTTCTTAGAAATAATCCAACATTTGGTAAGACATGTAACACCTATATAACATTTTTTGCTCAAAACGACCTCCCAAACATTTTGGCAAAGTTTGTCAGTTTAGATCTAAAACACCCTGCATGTGCCCTGTCTTTATTATCGCACAAGAGAAGGTGAGCCTATTACACCGTAACCAATCAGAAAAATGAAGTATTAACGACAATACACACTTCAGTCATAAGAAACGCTGAGAGTAGCGAGCGTTTCCTGAACTTCGCTGCCATCCTGAGCGTGTTAACAAACTCGAAATTCCGGCTTCATGGTCGCTTAACCCCGACAGATAACACCGAAACGCTACGGTTCATGCTACGACGACAGCGTGGAAACATCGATCGAAGCGTTAAACGTCAGGAAAAGGAACATTTTTCACCTAGTTATCATCTCTTGAGCACTGCTCGAGAACAGGGCGACGAGGGTTTTATTGGGGAATACGGCGTTCCATCCACGCATCCGGCGAACAGAATACAGCTTCCAGCGACACAGAGGTCCCGTCGATCGATAGAGAAACGTCGCCGTTGTGCAGACGTTGAAGGATTTTGTCGTTTTCGTTTCTGACTAGTTCCAGCTTAACCGCAACGTCTGCCAAAGATCGCTACTTTGAGCGATTTCGAACGATACTCCTGCTCGGGAAAGACCTCTCGGACGAAGCAGATGCACCACGTTCGAAATTCTTTCTGCAGGCTTCCGCGTCTTAAAGAACATCGGAGGCACGTACTCATTTTTGCTCAACTGTGTCGTGAAATAAAACTGAATCTCGCCAAGTGTCTTTAAGTTTCGTTCCATTTATTTCGAGCGTGAAACACCTGCTAGTTGATCGTTTCCCTGCTTCTGGCGAAACTGAGACTGAATCTTTAAACGAGCGAGACAAACTTGCAGAAATTGGCGAGCTGTTTGGCACCCAGCTGTTGTATTCCCGATTCTACTAACACTTTGCACGAGATCTGAACGGTGCTTCGACTTATTTTTAAAATAGAATCGTTAACTTGTGAGATTGGCGTATCGAGGAAAGTGGAAAGCTGGCAGTAATATTACAGAAAAAAGGTATGAATTTGTTCGTTATGTTAATAATGCAACACAGGTTTACGAAACATTTGATAAGATTTAGAGACGTGCTTACTTATATTTCTCCAATAATGAGAAAATTAATTAAAATACAGTGGTTCGAAAAGTGAGGTAATTTCTGAGTAATTATCTCATAAAAAGAGGAAGATACTTTTAAATTTAATTTAAAATCAACTGTTTTTACCTTTCCCATTAACCACAACAGCGAAAGATCCATTTAAAAAACTTCATTTCACGTTTCCACGGTTTCCAATGCGTTCAGCGCAACGTGAAACTACATATCCGCGAGGAAATCATTAAAATTCTATGGCTAGCATCGAGCTCGAAGGTTTCAAAAGATGGCACTGATCTATCGACAATTTTCGGAAATCCATGGGATCAGGATGGGGGGAAAAATCTGCTGATCCCGTGTTCTTCAACCGAGTGACCACGAGGAAAAGACGACCTACTTAAATTCTCAGAGGTGCAACGAGAACATTGGACCAAAAAGAAAGCTGCTGCCTCGACATTCTTCACGCCCATCTAGGTCGTCGGCCTTTAAAATCTTTCAAAGATACGAACACCCGTTTAATTGAAATATTTTTACGTGCCCATTGTTCGGGAAACTGCGGGCAAAGTTTCTCACGAAAATCGATCGATTTCGAAGGTAGCGGCCCAGAAAAAATCTAGCTCTTAGAAGCGACATTTTTATAATCGTGAAAAAACACCTTATCTTTCACTTTTCTTTTCAACCACAGACAAATATGTCGCGTTACTCTTCTCTAAAGACACATTTCCTGCTTCTTAAGAATCTTTAAAGAGAAAAAGGAAAAGGAACGCGAATTTGTGGATTTGCATGCAGATTTACTTTTGGACTTGGACAGAAATCGTTGGAACTTCGTAGAAAGCGTTCACAGAAAGCTGAAAGTGACGTTTACATCCTCTGACAAAAATAGAAACTTTTCATTTAGTAGTTACCTCCGAAAAAAATTCCCAAACTTCACCTATTCTTAAACGCCTCAGGCCGGTGTACCCCTTTAACCCTTTTGCTACGGTAGATTTTAACGCGTAACGTGAATGACTGGCGGTAAAATTTCTTGTTTCGGCCGTATCGTTCTGAAATTCGGTTTATCAAATCAAGGTGAAAGCGCGTAAAGCACGGTTAGAAGTGCACCGAACGGCTCTAACAGTAGAGTGCGAGTAAATTTTCGAAACGCCTACAGGCGCCAATGGTAACGAAAGGGTTAACAGAAACAGTCGAATCCGCGTTGAGATTTGCATCGTGATATTTCTGACACGTATCGATACACAACTTAACGTGTACGGGGTCCTCCGACAATAAAAATCTCTCGACGAATTAAAAAAAAAACGACATCAATCAAGCGCGAGTGTCCAGAGGTGAGCGAGAGGCAACAGGAAGTCGTACGAGCGTTTCTTCCCTCCTTTTTTCCACCGCTGTATCTCTACACGTTACGATAAATTCGATTCGACGCGCGCGGGCGCGATCCAAACTCACAGCAAGCAACCACTTCTGAAATGTATATACACACACGTGTAAAGATACACACAGGTACGACGAGAGCTGTGTACCTGGCGAGGTGGATTGCAGAAAATCATGCAGTCAGAGCTTCTCGGGGATTGAATCGGGCCGACTGCTCTCTAACTCATCAGGCCTAATCCATAGCTAATGCAAACTTGCCCGGGCACGGCGTGCATTGTCAATAATGTGATCCGACAACGAGACCTCAGATCGATAATCAGAGGTTTCCCTTTCTCTCCCCTGGATGGAAGAATAGTACCGTTGATGGATACATGCAACGCTGCGGTTTAACTGTGCAACCGATATGGAAGTACAACGGTTGGCGATGTATCGGTGTGACGCCGGGCAAATTTTCCTCTGTTCCGCTAGAAACGTGGAAAACGTGCGAGATGTCGCACATGTCCGTGTCTGTGACACTCGCTGGATCGCGAATTGAAAACTGTTTGTCATCGTGCGGTCGAGTTTTGTTGAAGTACTCGATGATAAAGGTCGGCAGTTTGTGAACGAGGAAATGAAGGGAGAAGAGGAGAGAGAAGGACGTGAAGGAGAGGTGGGAAAGATGCAAGGATTCTTTGGAAAGTCCTTTCGCTGTTGATGTTAACGTTAAATTGAACAGAGTTTAAATTGTTTAAGTTGTAAATTTCAGTGGTATCTTTTCCTTAATAACTCGTTTTATTCTACATATACAAAACTAGCTCTTCACGTAGGATTTTTTCGTTTTCATGTGTATTTCTTTTTTTTTTTTAAGCCATAAAACGAGCGATTTTTTGCAGAAAATTTATACGATAATGCTGTATTGATATTTCTTGTTACTTCTTTAATGTAAATGTACATAATATCTACTTTTTAACACAAAGAAAGAAATAAGGAGATATTTCTCTTAAATATCCAGATTTTGAAGCCAAAAGACTAGTGATTTTTTGCAGAACATTTTTACTTTAATGCTGCATGGATATTTTCTGTTAAATTTTACAAAAATTTAAATAATATCTACTTTTTCACACAGCAAGAAAGAAATAAGGAGATATTTTGCTTAAATATCCAGATTTTCTCTTAAAAAATCCACCAAAATTGACCTCTTTTTAGTCTTTCCAGGTTGTCACCGCCTACGTTTATACTATTTAAATATTTCACTTCCTATCAACGAAAACACTGAATTACTACCCTTCCCCAATTTCTTCACCACCGTCATCCTTACCCTACCTATGTGTCCTCCATAATCTCATAAACTTAACAACTCCTGCAATTCTTACTCCAAATCCTTTCAAACCTTCCAAACTTTTGCCATTTACCACCATAAGAAATTAATTTTTCAAAACTGTAACTAACGTGCAATAAAACACTAAATTCCCCTAATTACTCTGTCATAGATCCATTACACTGGGTAACTGTCGAACTATCAACAGGAAAGTTAAACAACCGTGAAGCAATCTAGGAACGATTTGTCCATATTTGTAGATTAAATATAATTTATAATTACAACGTATGCTGTAATTCTTCCGTTTTGTTTACAAATATGTATTCCATTTCCGCTGTCAAACGCGGACGGTTCCGATGAAACATCAAATATTTACGTTTAACGTAGCGTAAAGTCAAGTAATCCTATATTTCATCAAACGTATCGATGTTTTATTTAATACGCGACGATATGTGGTACATGCTCACAGCTTTCAGTTACAGATCCGTTTTGTACGGCCGAAGTTACATAAGTAATAGATATTGACTTAACGAGAAAGGGGAACAGCATTCATCTCGCTGCGTAAACAAGAGCACCCTCTCGAATTATCAATCCTTTGTTTGCACTCGTTTCTGTCCATTTAATAACAAAAGACTCTCCGTTGAATTCTCCGGGCTCTCTTCCATTTACACTTGCTTCGATTCTTTAAACACACGCATTTGCGGTATAAATGTAATCCCATCGATTAAATGTAAACAAATCAAGCATGCGTCGCGTAATGTGAAAATATTAAAATATTAACAGAACATCCGTGTTTATTCGATTTGCTTCGACGGCTTTAAATTTGGAAAATGAAGGGACGATACTTAACCCTTTGCAAACGAGTGGCGACTGAGAAGCGACATTAAGTGATTGTCACTTGGTAAATAATTGATCAAATCAGAGAGCAGATCTACGGGACCTCTATAAATTCGATTGCCATAGTGAAATAGAGAATACGTTGAATATTTAAATAAAATAGTATGGTTTGCTTTTACGTTAATTTTAAAATATTTCTCCGATTTGCAAACTTTCCTGTAGCAAAATCATCTCCGAGTGCGAAGGGTTAAAGTTGTTACAAGACGAAAATCAAGAGTAACGAAATTGCGTTTAAAGCTTCGTTAATTAGTTATTATCGATTTAGTGTGCTCTTAGAGGAGGCAATTTTCGACGATTAGGTCGAATCCACTCGAAGAGATTTGCAAATAAATAGGGTGAATATTTTCTTCGTTAAAAAATTTACTTATAATTATCACTCATAAATACGTACTGTTTTGTTTATCTGTGATCAGCAAAAACACAGACAGCATACGATCGAATCTCAATTTCAAAGGGATTCGAAGCTTTTCAATAGTGTGAAAATTCGAACTAAATTCGATATATAAACCTCTTGGAAGTCTTGACAAGTCTTGAATCTTGAGTCTTTGAAATTTCGACGGTCTCGAAAGTCCGGGAAATCTTGAAAGTTTTGAGAGGTCTTGAAAGTATGGTGAGTATTCGATATCATTGGTATTTTACGTCAATGCTTGGACAAAGGCACCGAAAATGTCTGAAGATATAGAATTCTTTGAAGACTTTCCCAGACTTTCAAGAAGTATCGAAATCTTAAAGACTCAAGATCTATCGAGACTCAAGGAGATTCAAGACCTGCCAAGACTTTCAACGCGTGTCGAAACTTTAAAGACTCAAGACCTATCAAGGCTTAAAATTCAGGACTTATCAACACTTTCGAGAGTTTCAAGTGTCGAATCATGTTCGAAACGATTCGAAGTGCCTCAGTAGAGCACACACACGTGTTTAAATACTATTTTTAAAACATAATTGCCAGAAAGTTAAGAAACAGGTAATATTTAAAAAACACTCACACAGGTGACGAGAAATACCGCGCGTGTGTGTGATTTAGCTCGTAGCACATGTGTAAGTTTTCACTCGTCACACACAGGACAGAACAGTAGAGCGACGTACACACGTGTGTGTGATATTTGCTAGAAAATTTTTTAACTGAAAAGGCATTCACTGTTTCTACTTAAAAATCTCGACATACTCATGTGGATTTTTCCGAGTAGTAAAGTTTAACGTCGTTCCACGATTCACGTAAAATTATGTCAACCCGGGTATAGGGTGTGTTTCTTCGCTAAGTATAGCACTGACCTACCCCAGGCTCAAACCAATTGTATGCAGTTGGTCAGTGACAAACGCTTTCACTACCACACTACTGTGCATCCGTACGCATTTCCAGGGAAAAAAGTAGGTCACACTGTTTCCGGGATTTTCTATGCTCATTCAATAATCTGTGTATTTTAAAATGGCACACTTTAAAGCCGTGTAACTAACTAGGTGCAGAAGTGAAACAAGATGCCTTAGCCCTGTGCGCGTGTTTAATTGTAATTTGTACGCGAAGCTAATGAAGCTTTTACATTTTGCTAAGAGAAGTTTCGATATACTTAGACGTTAGGAAGAATTGGGTTGTTAATTCCAAAAATTTTTGCGAAATGTGTGTTAGAAATGCAAAGAGTTGTATTAGTAGCTTAACAGAAAATTATGGCAATACTTGTAGAACAAAGAAGGGAAACTAAATTTTCTTGCAATGACATTTACTTATTGTCCATTCTGAACAGATTGCGAATACTTTACTCAATGAAAAATAAGAGAAAAGAAAAACAAACTTCCTCTGAAAAGTGTGTAAATTGTAAAATTGTTCCAACCGTTGTATTTGCAATGTATAATTCAAATCGTAGATAATGCAAACAAATTTATACGAGGTGTAAATTTCATTTAAGATTTACCGATATAATTTAGCTATACTTATGATTTAATTTATCTATTTAGTTTGCCTATACCTGTGCCTATAATTTCATTCAAGATATTGTTGCGAGCACCGTGTATATACTCATAAGCTACTGGTGCTCGGTCCAGAATTGGTAGAAGACGGTCGGACCTTACCGACCAGGGAATATTGATTCAACAGTCTCTGTTCTTAATCGAAGCTGACTGAGATACTTGTACGATTGTCAATAAATGTTAAGAGGTGTTCGTGTTCAAGTTATTAAGGAGTTATTAAATATGCCGAACGAAGGGAAAGCACCGAAGGCAGGTTGCAACAGTATACATTAAGATAAAAATTCCAGTAGCTTTGACACTAGTGAAACGAATATACGATACCTCGCTCTATCGTACTATTTGTTAATGCCCGTGGTTGTGGCGATGAACTTTCGAGCTTTGTGGATGTTGTGCCGTCTAGATACTGGTTCGAAGGACCACCCAAATGATTGGGACTTGTGAAAACTGATCTATGGTATCGCGTGATGTGAGCTGGTTGCTCCTTGGTTCTCCTTGTTCGTGGTGGTTCTTGGAAGGGTGGGAGACGGTCGCGAGGGGTGGGCGGAAGGTCCCAAAAATCTGGAATTTCCTCCGGGTGACTAATCGGCAAGCGGACCGTTACATACAGATGTGCCGTTCGGAAATTCGTGGTTTATGGTATGTTCGTAGGCTATTGAGCGCGAGGGACACAAATTACTAGAAATCTAGCATAGCAATTCTAGTGACCCTCGCAGGATGTGATTAGACTCGTGCAAGCAATGAACGAAAATCCTCAACTCAAAAATAACCGTTCCCGGTCGATCGTGCCATAAACCGTTTCTACAGAAAACCTAACGCTATTCTTTCAGAATTGTTACAAGTGTTGCATTGTTTTAGACGAAACACTCGACAGTGACTAATTTCATTCTTCTCTGACAACGATTGTACTAAAATAACAAACGCACGCATTTAAACGCAATAAAAAAGAAAAAGATGACTAGCTGTAAACTTATTACGAATAACGAAGCGACAATTACCTATTAATTAAAAAACCGCGGCTGATAAAAATTCCATTCTCCCCCTATTGCGCTCTTCTCGACGCAAAAAGTAGGCCAAAAATTTTTATACCTAACAGGCGATGTTAAAAATTCCACCATTTCCACGAGGATCCGGTGAAAATAAACGACACCGTGGAATCCTCCGGTCGCATATTTTAAAGCGCCATTTCTCCGTTGCAGAAATGGCCACTCTTTCATGCAGGCTTCTCCAACCTAGCGAGGAGAATACCTTCTCAAAATTCTCCACTCCGTCGTACTGCGCTCGCATTTGTCAGCTGCGTGGCTTCAATTGAAAAGCAATAGAACACACCTCGAATGAAAAGTTTGCAAATCAGAAATGAGAAAAGCCAAATGAAAATCGGCAGAATTCGCTTTGTCGTCGAATTGCACCACCAACGTCGAACCGATATTCGTCCGCCTCTCTCGGATACGTCACGTGCGAGGACCCGGTTGCCGCCAAAAAACCTCGTAGAAATGAATCCGCTCGGACAGCTTTCGCGAGACACGTTTCAGGCCGAAACGAATTTTCGACCAGGTGAAATGTAATACGCGACGAAACCTGACCGCTTTCTGCGCCGTTCACTTGATGCACGACCTGGCCGCATTTCCGGTTTCACGCGCAGCTACCGCCAGCATTTGTTACTACCGCCGACACGCTTTCAAAAGGACGGGCTTGCATCGTGCAAAATATGACGCCTGTGCACGTGAAACATTGAACACGACTAATCATTTTTCACAATTAGACGATGTCATTTTCGTTTCGATTTGTTGCTAATGGGACGAAAATTTGAGATTTATAAAATTCATAAAATAAATTTTTCTAATTAGGTCATCCTGAAAATTTCTGCGATTTTAAGTCGTTCATTTTGAAAGAAATCTAACTCCACTGAATTGAAATAATTTTGATAATGTCCGATGCACGTTTGCCAAAGTATTCTAATAATTTTTCACAAATGGACGACGTCCTTTTTATTTCTATTTATTGTCGAAGGAACGAAGATTCCAGATTTAGCAAAGTTGTTCATTTTTCTAATGTACTACTATTAGGTCGTCCTCAAAATTTCTGCGATTTTAAGTGGTTCATTTTCAACAAAATCTAACTCCATTCAATTGAAATATTCTTATTTGAAATAATTTCCATAATGTTCGATACACGTTTGCCAACGTATTCGATCCTTGACTGAATTTAATTTGTGTTATTCCTACTTCCACTGGGTGCAATTGCAGAAGCATTGTAGCAGAATTTAAAGCAACTAATTCTTCCACTTTTTCCATTACATTATTACATAACATAATTTGAAATATTCTAGAATTGAAATTATTACAACGATTGAAATAAATGAATTCAATTTAAATTTAATTTGAATTTCAATCAAGTAGAATGTAGTTTGTGAATTTGCATTACCTAGACCACTATAACACCTGTTCATATTCACTTTCACCCTCTCTTCAATAACAATTTCCACTTCGATATATTTAACCAATTCAACTCAAAAACTAACCTTTCCTCTCATAATATCACGTTCGTTCGTTGTATCTCTTTTTTACAAGCAATTCGTTTTTCCTGACGTTTGACAACTCTGGCCAAATTTCGAATCGATAATCGTCCTTTCGCGATTCAATCATTCGAACATCATTTCGAAGCTCGCGCATGGTCGTTCTATGAAAAACGAATAGCAGGAAACGTATCTCGGAATACCCAGTTTTATATTTCGCGCTATAAAATGCAGCAAGACGAGCGTGCAAACGCTGACACATATTCCCACTCTGGTCGCATTTTCTATAATAATAAAAACGTAGCAAAACGGCGATACGATGACACTGGTTATACGTTATTGGATTTCGACACAAGAATTCCTAATGGTTGCGATTTGCCTAACAGAAAAACGCGAATTGCTCGGATTTTCCGCGTTTTTAACGCAAACTACCTTGCAAATTCCGAAGAAAAAAAGACTGAGAACAAAGGCTCGCTGCGTTTATTTCGAAGCAATGTTTCCGTTGAATTCAACATTGTAAATTAGTCGGATACTTAGCGCGCGTTTAATAGAATTATCACTATTCGAATTTATCGTATGTTCGCTACTCTGCTACAGAATACCACGCACAATTTATGATAATTTAACATACCCATTGACCTGTATTATGATTTGTATCCGTGAACTTTCCATCCATCACCTGATGTTAATACCGATAGCCGTGTTATACATATACTTTCGACGTGCACACGTTCAAGTTGTCCCTTTGTGATGCTAAACAGTTATGTAAACAGGCGATGCAACGCCGTGTAAATGTCGCGAAAAATGTTCCAGTAGGTTATACCGATATTACGATCTGCATATTTTCCACATTACCGTATTTTAAAAGTACAATACTCCAGTATCGATTGCTCAAGCCCGATTTTTCCTATTTTAATTGAACGAATATACCTTGCACACCGGGTGTCCAAATTTTACCCTATCAAACCTTCTATTTCGCATTTCTTGCTGAAACTCTTCGACAGAGCTTCGAACGACCCATGTTTATACCACATTTCTTTCTCGTATCTACCCGTAGAACGTACCGACGAAGTTTCATCGGGAAAAAACTGGGACACCCGGTGTATTTCACTATTCGCAACGCGAAGATAAAAAGGACGCCTTCGTTCGACTTCGTTGTTTCGCTCGTATTTAAATCCCAGTTGAGAAAAGGAAAGTAAAACTTGGACACCCTGTAGAAATTGTTGTCTACTATTGGTCGCGAGGGTATTTAAATTAACCGCAATTAAGCACGATTCGAGATCAATTGTAACGCTAACGAAAGTGGAAACAAGTTTCTTGCATTCAACGGAATAATAAACGTCACTCGTAAACTTTCATGTTTACAGTGTACACAAGTCTGTTACGAAACAACGTAAACAATACACAACAAATACTCGGGTAAAACACACGGAACGGCAAGAAAGTAAAATTTCGCAAATAGGGCACATTATCCTCGTGTAACGCGTTGTAAATGCCATTCCAAATTCTATTCGTAAAAAATGTACACTTTACGGAGAAGCAATAATACTCGAACGATATTTATCACGGGGCGAAACACTATCATTTTATTACACAACCGCCTGCATCTCGGTAAACACATAACTCACGCTGATAGCCGCGAGTGAAATGTACGGGATGAATCATTAACTTACCTCCAGTTTGATCGATTGATGGCGAAACTTTTAATATCGCGGTTCCTAAACCGGCAATAAAACCCGATCATAGATTCCGCGGCGGAGTTCGATTTACGCGCGATCACATTTTACAGCCACATTTAATGGCAAAAGCGGTTGATGCATTTATAAATAATTACGCCGTAAATTTTCAGCGTGAGCCCTCCCTCCGCCACCCCATCGACAATTTATCACTGCGTTTCCAAAGAATTTGTTCCATCAGCGAACGAAAACGTCGCATTAAAAATGAGGAACTTCACGATTATTCAATACAGTTCCCGTTTTATTAGACGTGAAGCTGCCTCCGCGCTATATAACGCGACACGTTCAATAGGAACGTGATAAAACTTGTTGGAAGAAGGGAAATGGAGAGATAGAATAGTCGTGGCAAGGTTCGTAGGACTGGTGCATAAATATCCGATTAACCCTCATCCGTCCCTCAGTTTCGCATCTTAATAGGTCCCTCCGGTGTCAATTGGACACAACGGTAAAAAATCAATTAAACGAAAAGGTAAATAATTAATTTTGTAAATTCTTTTATTAAATATAGAAAATAGACAAAAACTTGTTTCTGCAAATAGCCGAATAACACAATTTTCTACCGGAAAAGTGTGTCAAATTGGACGAGGGTTAACAGAACCGACCCTTCATCTTGTAACCTACGCAATCAAATCTTATCAACTTAATCACCTTCTTCCATTTCAATGCGGGAGATTCCAGATCCCAAGACGGAAGCACGAGATACAACCGTCTAAAAAATATGCGGAAGCAACCCTGAAGTTTCTGAAGGAAACCGAAATATACGAAAAAGTGTAATCACCTGAAGAAGAAAGATAACTATACCAAGAATCGCTAATGACCGAAAGGTCGATGCGACGTAAAACTCACATATGCAAAAAGCAATGTTGTACAATATTATGTTAACCCTTAAATGCATCGTGCTGGGATTTGTTAACATTTTGCACCATGGCAATAAAATTAAATTAAGTTTAGTCAAATTTTTCCACCACATCAGGAAATATTAAAATTTAATTTAACCGAAATAAACGAGACTCTACGTCTATGAACTTCGAAAAGTAAGAAGCATGATGCTGAATTAGGCATTTATACAGAGATTGATTCAACCGAAATTGAAGAAAATTCGAATGTTGATTGGACAGTTTCAGCGAGAGTTGAAAAAAGGAAAAAATACATACTTGTTACTGTAACATCGAAAGGTACAAAAGATTCAGCGGTTTTGTTAGGAACAAGCTTTTATACTAAGAATAATCATATTTTAATGAGGATCCATTATGATAATCTTCTACAGCATAGATTCATTTAACTAAATCTATTATCTTTAATGAAAAAGAATATAAAGCATACATAAGCACGTATATCTTAACCCTAATGCGGTCTCCGGGTCTTTTCTGACCCATAGCCTTGTTATTCTTTTTAATCATTTTTCCTGGTATCACGTTTATGTTCCCTTAACGTTGTGTTAAAAGTTTATCGTCCAGGTTCGTATGAAGCGCTGGTAACGATAATGTCCTTGGGCCAAAATTGACCCAAGGGGTGCTAGGAATTGGGTCATTTTTGACCCAAAGACTTAATCGTTACCAGCGCTTCATGTGAACCTAGACAACAAAATTTTAACAACCCAGAGACTTCAAGCCAACAGTCGAATGGAAGAACGCACTAGGGTTAAACAGATCAGATTAGGTCTTTTTGCTGGACCCTGTGTAACCTTGTAACAAGTTACGAAAACATGTTGTACAACAAGTTTGCAAAACAATTTGCCTTATAATACTGTTTCGTTGTATAGTGTAGACGCAGCTTAAGTGTTGTTTACGACGAAACAAATTCGAAATCGATCTCGACCGTTTATTGTTCATTTACCTCGATACTCGATGTTCATTTCGATAGTGCAGCGATTCGCAAATGTTTAATATCGCTCTATTTAATTATCGAGAATTCCCTGTACGTTCCGTGTCACGTCACGCTTCATAACAAATTTGCGATTAAACATTTGCTCCGGTCCGCGATTTCAAAACGGCACGAACGAATTTGGTTGATTAAAATTTCTGTAATGGCGCTTTCGATACGGTCCCTTTTAAATTTCATACTTTACAAAAGCTAAGCGTTTAACGCGGAAATTTTACAATTTACGTGGAATATTGTCGCGCGGAACAATGGAAATTTCATTGAAAATAAAATATGGTAATATAATTTGATATTTATTACTTGGAACGATTGTAAAGCTGTGCAATTCTATATTTATTATTCTAATTAATTGGGTACTATTGTGATTAATTTTAATGCTACCAAATTTGATACGTTCATTATGCTAATTAATTCTGAAACACCGTTAAGCTTTCTTTATTTTTTTTTTTTTTTGTCAACGTTACGTTTGTTCTTACTTTCAAACGGTCCGTTTTTCGTTGCAAAGAATGTTTCCTTTTAAACGGTTATTTTCCGCAGATTAAACTCAGCAACGCTAATAATCGTATGAAATACTTTCATTTCGGAATTACGGAAATTCCGTGACATTTTACCCGTGAATTTTCGCACGAGGACACGGTGCAACGAGTCGAACGGTACAACGTATTTATGCATTTCTGATGAAATCCAATCTGTGCACGGCTCTTTGGAAAATCCGTGAAAACATGTATTTTCTGTATCACCGATTAATAAAACCCAGTGCTTATTCGTTGTTATTCTTTCGCATTAAAATCCCAATGAAAAGTACACAATTAACGATTGTAGGAAGGACGTGCGTGAATAGATACGAAAATTGAACCTAGTTTGCAAGATAAATCGCAGGTGTCACTTCTAAAGCTGAAATCATTTTTCTTCAATATGAAAATTTGGAAACGAACCAACTACCGACGTGTGAATTAACAAGATAAGATTACAACATTTATGACATAAGTTCTATCAGTAAATAGAACAATATATCTGAAAATGTATAAGCAGTTATAAAACAAAGTACAAATTCGCTAACCCTTTCATTACTATTGGCGCCTTGAAAGTTCACTGTACAGTTCGCGCCTTTTGACGCACTTCTAGTCTAATTCAATCCTTAATTGTATCTTTCAAGTATTTCTACCTTAATTTAACGAAGCAAATTTCAAAATAAGAAATTTTGCAGCCTTGATGAAAAATATACCGCCAGTAATCCGCGTTACGCGTTAAAATCTGCCGCAGCGAAAGGGTTAACAATAAATTCCATAAATTTGAAAATACTAAATTTTCATTTTCAACTGCGCTTGATTAAATTATCAATTATTTTTTCAAACAATTTTTTATTTATCCACAGATCACGTTTGTAACGCACACTAAATTGAGAGCAATTTTTACTCGAGTGCTCAAGTGATACATATGCGTCCCACTGGTCACAAAAGGGTTGAATTTTACATTCCTCATCGGAAATTTACACTGTGATATTTATATTGTAAAATTTTCGCGACCAAATTATTGTTCTAAAAAATGTTTCATTTACCCACTGATCCATCGTGTTTGTAACGAATACTAAATTGAGATAAATTTTTATTCAAGTGCTCAAGTGAGACATGTGCGTCTCACTGGTCACAAAAGGGTTAAACTTTATATTCCTCGTTTTAAATTCGTTGCACAGTTTGTTATCTATTTCTAAATATTACTCATATGACATACATTAATTGCCCCAAAAAGCCATCGTGTTTGTAACGAATACTAAATTGAGATAAATTTTTATTCAAGTGCTCAAGTGAGACATATGCGTCTCACTGTTCACAGAAGGGTTAAACTTTATATTCCTCGTTTTAAATTCGTTGCACAGTTTCTTATCTATTTCTAAATATTACTCACGTGACATTGTATCGCAAAATGTACATACATTAACACATTGGCGACGGGGCTCTTAGAGCAGCGCTTAAAATGTGCACGGGGTGATTTCGCGTCTTTTCTTTCAATCGTCACTTTTCAACTAATTATTATTTTTCAAAGAAATTTTCAAGAATGTGGTAAATTACTTTTTCGTAAAACGTATACAATTATTAGAATTCGTGAAACATCTGTCACGGCATTTCTGAAAAGAAATTCAATCATTTACAGCGTTTTATAAATTTACTTTCAGACAGATATGTGAAAATCTCAATGACGTATTTCGCGTCATTCGGAATCCAAGTGAGTACCTGAATGACGCATATGTGCGTCATCCGACGCAAATGTGTTAATTGCCCCAAAAAATTCACTGTTATTTCTTTAGATGTATATAAAAGCGTTCTTAACGATAACGATCAGAAATACTTTGTTATTTGCAAAATCTCGATTGAAACACTTTCAAATCCAGCGGTATGCAAAGTGTGCCGACAACAAGTTGCACACTCATTGCAACACAATCATACGAGTTGTTTCAGCGAGTCAATTCGACGAGCCATTTTAATCGTCGCGAGTCGCAATTGCTTTATTAATTATTCCAAGGGAAATTCGTATCGTGACGCATAGCGATCGGCCGGCGGGCGTAATTTCTATGGTTTCTGACAGCGACCCATACAATTACAGCATGTAACTGTCATTGCAAAACTTCGTGCTCGATGATGTCCAACTAATAGCGACGGCCGTCCGTTGATCTATCAACCAGAGGAACCGTCACTATAGTTTATTCCGACGATCCGTGCCCCTGACATTAATCGGCAATAACCCGTGACAGCTATTTGATAATGTATTAAATCGATATCGAGGTGGTGCAAACAAGCTACTTCATCCGAAATTAATCATAGCCTCTGTGTTTTGCCGATGCTTTCTTCGCTGTCGTCAAGAAAACACGCTGCTAATGAATCAACGAGATTTAGAACCGTACCAGTTTCACTCACGCGATAACGAAATACACACTACCGTTCATATGTATTAGGATATCTATTACGTTCGTACGGAAAGTGTTACACGATTTAACCCTTTCATTGCTGCAGGCATCTTCATTTTACTCCTCGCACACTTCCATTTTAATTCAATAAAAGGAATTGGAAATTTCTACAAATTTAAATTCAAAAATTACAAATTTTAGACTTTGACACGGTGAAAAGAAGATTTTGCGGCCACGATTCAACATCTACCGTGTGTCGCGCGTGCATCGCAGCGAAAGGGTTAAATTACATTCCTTCGACAAAATTAGTGTACTGTATCATTAAACAAAATTGAATTCTACAACGAACGATACATCCAGATGCGCTCAAATATCATAACTTTCAAAAAATGGACCCTTTTTTTCATAGAGTAAAAACTCAAACCCTACTATTCACCGAATCCAAAAGCGTTATCATCAAATAGACTACCCCCAAATATAAAATTCAAAGTGCATAACACCTAAACGTCAGTTCATTCAACGAACAACTTGTTCACTTTCGTTTCGATTACTCTTCCGCGAAGCGTCAACGCGATCGACGTTTCGCAAATGCGACATTTGGACGTGACGCGGAAGAGAAAAGGGGGGAAAGCAAGCAGAGATTATGGCATCGGTAGAACGAATAATCGGAACGCAATGAGCAAGAGGTTGGAAATTTCAGCGCGGTGTTCTCTGGCGCTTCCTGGAGAGAGGAGGAGAAGAAGAAGAAAAGAGACAAAAATTTCCGAGTCGAGTCCGCCGGCAACGTTAAAAAGAGACGAAAATCCCCGAGTGCCCTGAATGTGTTAATGTAAAATTCCTTTTTGTGTCGTGAAAGAAAATGACTTTTTCATCTCCCTTCGTTAAGGAAGAGAAAAAAGGAGGCCGTTAAAAGTGTATTCACGCGCACACCATCTCGCGCTGGGAAGTTTAAGGAGGAACGAGACGGAAAAGTGACTTCCAGAAGAGGAGAGAAAATAAAGCAGACGAGCGGAAGACTTACCATAAGGAAATATGTATCGACGTTGTTTGAGTTTCTGATTTTTTTCACAATCTCTTCTGGCCCTCGTATCGCCTTCTTCGCGAAAATTGGAAAATCCATTTACGTGTGGCCGTCCAACGTCTTTCTCGCTCCAGCTTGCATTCTTTTTTTTCTCCCCCACCTCAAGTCGATTACATTATCGTACGGTCGTTGCTTTTCTCGTTCGAAAATTTCCGCTGAAATTTTATTTACCGACGTGTTTCCCTATTTTGGTCATTTCTACCGATAACATCTTGCAACGAGAAATCTTGAAGATGAAATTAAGTTATTCGATCTACAATTTTTTCTTTTTTTAATATAATTTAACACGTTGACTTCCACGCCGAAATCACATGTTTTGCTCAGGGCGCCACGAAAGTATTTCTATTATTCTAAGCATATAATGGCAAAATAATAATAAATATGGTTATATACGACAACATTCTTACCCATGGGGCGTTTATCTGCCTGGTGGCCGCCTTGGTGCACTCGATGACCGAGTGGTCATCTATCCGAAGAAAATGCAAAGAAAGGAAGGGCCAGCATACCTGGTGCGAAAATTTTGCAAAGGATGTTATCGAAAAAATTTTGCAAGTTTTGGAACAAAGATTGCTAAAAATCGGACCAATACTGCCCAGATTGTATCGATCAGCCGCATCTATGTTTGAAATGCCTTAATACAATACACCGGTAGATAGAAGCTCTCCTTTTCGATCTTCTAGTAAAAATTTTTAATTGTCGAATAGTGCACATTTTATTTCAAAGTATTCTCTAATCAGCGATGATGTTCAAAATTCATTAACTATCAATGTTCGCTCAATTTTTACAACTATAAACATTTGAAGCACTCCGGTCACCGATGACCACCGTGGCGCTACAGGAGAAACAATCTGCGGTCACATATGACCACCGTGGCAGTCAACGTGTTAAAGTCGAATCAACATCTTGGTTATTAGCGACTATAGTTTGCGGTTTATGCCACGGATAAGATCAATTGCTTTTTCAAATATTTCTTTAATATTGTTATAAATAACCTATATACAACGCAACTGCGTGTTAACCCTTTCGACTCCTTTGTCGAGTGTGACTCGACATCGGTTTTATTCTCAGGTATGAATGAAGCAAATTTAAATTGCCCGTTTAAATATGTATTATATTTTGCAATATTTTTTTTACCTGGACGAGCAATAGGTACACATACATATGACCCTTAGTAAAAGAAATTGTTTAAATTGCTTCCTATCAACCAAACGTCTTTTGAAGTGCATTATAAATAAAATTTTTACAATAACAGGCAGTTATTGAAAGGAAAATTAAAAAACAATTCGGAGTTCAAAGGGTTAATATTTCGTGCATATTAACGGGAAACTTCTCATTTACATGAAATGATTTATTATCGCATGATAAATATATTTATCAACTGTAGTGAATATTACGTATACATATTTTACTTGGTGTATTTAACTTGAAATTTTATTTGCGAAAACAAAAAAGAAACGTGAATTAACACCTACTCTCCTCATTCTTCCGTTTTAATCTCGCACGACGTGAAAACGCCGAGGAGGTTTGAAAAGTTTGACGTTATAAGGGAAAGTTGAACTGCGCGAAGTGTACGTTGATATCGAAAATGACGCGTCCGAAACGAAATCTGAACGAGCAAATGGGAAGATTCTGCTTGAAGGTAAATCAACGAGAGAGCGATAGAGCTGTTCCTCGTGAAATGCGAAACGCGTTCGTGCACAGTTTTATGCAAAGTAGTCCTTATTAATTTTTCCCTTCCTTTCAATGGAAAGCCCGCGATAAAAACATTTCTCTCGTATTTAATGAAAGTGGCAAAACCGTGTTATTTACCATTCAACATTGATATTCTCGTTTTATACATTATACGTACAGCCAGTGATTTTTTCGTAATCAGACGAGTGAAGAAGATTTTCTTCTTTTTCTTCTAACAAATCGTGTGATTTTCAGCGTGAATTCTTCTCGGATTAAAGGAGAAATCTTTCAAATTCAAGAAGAAAATGAAAATAGTAGGAAGAAATAAATTCAATTCTATATTCGAATATATGGTTTTGAAAACAATGTCATCCGCATTTCATGGATTTAATTAACGACCACACCTTGTTGAAACTTTTGAAGACTTTATCGTCTCTCGAAGGAAACGACACAAAGGAGAATTTCGTAATCGAGCGGGAAGCTTCCGTCTTATCCCGTGAGACGTTCGGCACTTCAAAAGCATCTTATAATTAAATGAAGTTTCGATACATCCATTATGAAAGCAATTTTCGTCGAACATCGCTCAAATGCTCGCAGCTTGATTTTGACGTCGTTGAACTTTTAATAACCCGGAAGTAGTTAACGGGCATCGCATATTATTCGTCCGTTTGTTTTTAAGTCAAGAGTTCCCCCGGCTTGACCGTTCGCTGCGAAAGCAAATCGCAATTCTTTATTTTTACGTTTTAACGACGACCTAATTCTGTTTTCCCTTCGCTCCCTTTAGTTGCTTGGGTCATTTAAAATCAAGAATTTCGAGAGTTAGGAACGCCGTCCAGAATATTATTTTTTGCACTATAAATATAACGTTTAATTGTTTAAATTATATATATACGGGTAATTAGCCTTTGTGAGGTATTTTGTTTAAGACAGAAATAGAAATGTTACTGACTTGTTTTGAAATTAACGATTATTCAAACTATTTATTAGGATTGGAGAAAGAAGAAAAATTGAATTTGGTATAAAAAGCAATCAAACTAACTAGAAAATCGAAATGCATACGATAATTACTTGAGAAATTGAAGTATTCAGTGTATAATATTTTCGTTAATTAAGTATCTACTTACAGTATTAAATTGATAACGAGGATCCTTTCAAATACATATGTTATTGGCACAAATAATTAAAAGAACGTTTTTCACAGTTTTTCATTAATTAGTTAATTCAAAACTAGTTGTAAAACGGTTACACATGAGTTTTTGCATAAATCATGTGCACTTTTTTCAAAATAATTTTAAATATTTAAATGTAGTTAAAAACAGCACTTTAATTAATTATATTTACTTTAATAAATAATTAATTTTAATTGGAACATTAATTAAGGCAATATACGATATTATTTATAACGTGCATGCATATATGACGATACTCCACACAACCTATAATTTAAAATTTGTTCATGACGGTTCCTTTCCGTACCAGTTTACAATTTCACTATCCAATAAATTAAGCTATAAAAATTCAAAGTAAGATTCAAAGGGACCTTTTTGCTCTATATAGCTGTCATTTTTCTTTTTTTTTTTTTGCTCAATTCTAGTAGGAATGACAAAAAACACTCATACAGATTAAGATTATCTTTGATTTTTCGTGAAGTATGGTAGCCATTCGAAACAATTCAAACAATTACACAAAAATTACACTGTGCTTACCTGAAACACGACCAAAAGCATATAAAAAATTTCAAGTCCCCCGGTTTACAATCATTTACTCCAAAAATCGCCTAAAAATAACGTCTCCAAACGAGAATATCCCCTAAAATCACCTAAACTCCGAACAATTCTTTCATCCATCCGCTTCATTTCACTCATCACCTCAATCACCCCGTGCCTAATTTCTTCCACCATCCAAAATCCATCGTCAATTCCACACTGGTGAATTCACACGGTTCTCCAACAACCAACAAAATTCCGTCAAATTATCCCCGAAATGTGAACGTCAGGTGGCTGTCGGATCGTTGGAACGTAGCTGTGGCCATCGGTAACTATCAAATTAGCATCGCGGGTGCAGTGTCTCGGGCAAAACCGACAACGCAATTATCGTCGCGCGATCAACGCCAGTTAGCACCTTTGCGTTTAATGGCGCAATCCCAGCCGCGAGTCACAGGTCCCCAGTCCTCCACGAAAATACCATTTTCGAGGGTTGTGCTAGACGCATTCGTACGCGTACCCACCGGCAACCGTTGTTAATGCTACCTTGCGTGTATCACAATGACAATTAATAACGGTAACTGGACAAGTACCATTAAGTCCCGACGTTACGAGGCTAACACAGCAGCAGAGAGAACTCCTAGTTTCCAAGTGCATCCGCGAGTGTAGCAGCAGCAGCAGCACCAGCCGTTATAGCTGGCCGTTTAACATTCACTATGACCCGCTTTCGCGTTCCAACCTGGTGTGCAAATCACGAGAGAAAGAGAGAGAGAGCGCAACTTACAAACGAGCTTCCTCCATTTTTTTCCACCCCTCTGCTGGATCCTCTTCCCCTAGGTAAAGGGGAGAGGAGGAGAGGTCGGAGTGTTTCCCTCGTCCAGGACGATTCATTTAACTCTCGATTTACCCTTCCCTCTGGGTATCGTTATATTAATTTCATGGATTGCGGGCGGACCCCGTTTCTTTGCACCGGTCCCAAACGTCGGTTCAATTAACTGGTTTCTCTGAGCGTTCTCCGATCCCCCGGTGCAACAGCAGCTCTTTCGGCACACATAGAATCTAGCCGGCTGTGATCGTTTCTTTCGGCCAGCTCCCTAATGGTTCGTTTGCTACATTCATTGCTCTCAATTGCCGCAATAACGCATACGGCTGCTCGCCTAACAACCCTTGCGTAATTACGTTGTTCCTCGCCTTAATTGCGCACGGTTTTTCGTTCGACAGCTCGGATCGAATATTTTCGGTTAGTTTCTTTGCTATGGATTATGTATAATGGTATATACAGGGTAATTAGGATGTTATTGTTTGAATGATACCAATCCTCGTGTGGGGCAACCGAAATGTTTTTATTTTGGAAATGCGTATCGACGTGAAAATGTCGAAAAAATTGGGGATTCCGAGCGGTTTTACGACACTTTCACAGGAATATCAAAAATTGTTCAAGAAAATATAGAAATGGGATTCCGCGTATACAATTGCCCACACAAGGGTTAACGGTGAAAAATATTGAATAGTTATGTATGTACACTATCGGCCAAAAGTTTGGAATCACCTCCCACTTTTCATCAATATTAAATCTGCTGCTAATTTTTTATAGATTTCAAGTTTATCTCAATTCTACATTTATCAATTTATCTCACATCGATTGATTCGAACGATCAAAAATTCTCAAAGTCTCTGACCTTTTTCTGGAAATTTTTGTGTAAATTGCAATGCTCGGTGATTCCAAACTTTTGGCCGGTAGTGTATATCTCTGTATTTGAAATGTTTTAATACGATGTCAATTACCTTGAAGAATTTACCTAAACTTATTTTGTTTCTATTTATTTATTTTCTTCTATCTGGCGATCTACTTTCCCTTTTCTTTCAGACGTTTATTTTTTCCTCTCACCTGGTCACCTGTTCGCTTATTTTAGATACATATGCTTTACTGAAATGCGTTTATTTATTATTCTGGTGTTTACTTATGAAATATTTAACACAGCACCAGAAAAACGACGTGGATTCAAAAGAAAAAGAGTGTTAAATAACTATAATGTGCAAAATGGTGAACTTTGTAAGCACTGTTGCTTAATTTTCGTTCACATTCATATGTGTACTTCAATTTCTTTCCACAATTCAAAGTATCGTAAGGCAGGCCACACTTGCGATCTATTCACTTTAAATCATACTCACGAAGAATCTACAAAAGCTACTGCACTTATAAAATGATTTCTCCCTCGCCTCTCTCGATCCATTTATTTCAACAGCTGGAAACTACTTTCTCCAACGAAATCGTTGCAAAGAAATCATTTAAGTATCGCAGATTTCGAAATATCGCGTCGAATAATTCCCACGCATTACCGCTTAATTTGCCGCTCGTTACAACTCGATTACCCGGAGAGGAAGGTCGAGATACTTTCTCCCCCTGGCCAAATTTACGCTCAACCTCGCCAACCGGAAGAAAGCATTTACCGAGAAATATCGAGCTGTATCAGCCAATAGAAGGTTCCGTCTGCAACGAGACAAAGGGGTGCGCTAATGAACGCGTTATTCATCGGCCGTTAAGCCGTGATATCAACGCGACGAGAAAAGAACTTCGTTCGTCGCTATTGTGTCCGTCACGAGCCTCGTCAACGAACGAAAGTGACTAACATCGAGATAGGATCAAGATGAGAGGCAACCTTGGCTCGAACGATAACGACAACCATGGTGCGATGACACGTTAGATATTACAACGAAAAACCCGGAGCATGAAAGCACACTCGAAGAGAAACTACTATTTCTAGAAGAAAAAAGGCTGTCTTCCGGTACATTTACGCGGTGCACAGTGCAGAAACCACCAGACGTTGCAGACAGCTAGCTTACCTCCTGCCTTCTGAGAGATCAATAATTTTCAAACATACTCGAGCTTTGTGTGTCGAGCAGTGGTGAGAGGAGTTGCAGGATACGAGAATAGATTGCTTCATTCTTAAGGAGCTTAAGTACGAGTAACGTTGGTGAAAATGGTTGTGGAATAATTAGGGAACTGAGTACTTGTGTGTTATATGTGACTTTTGTTTTGTGTATTATTTCGCCGTATTTACCGACAATGCAGGGCAAACGCGAAACGGGATCTGGCTCTGTCACGGAATACAGTGGAATGCTACGTTATGGATAATAGTAGAACATTTAATATTCTTTTAAAATTAATTTCTTAGAAATGTACATTCACATTGCGAAATTGTATCAATTTAAATATATAAATATGAACTATTCATCGATTAATTTTTTAAGCAGGATAATTCTGACTAAAATTTGGCGCCATTAAGAATCGAAGGAAACTCGTGTGAATTTGAATTAAGGAAGAAAGACTTATTCGCATTAAAAGGAACATTGAACGATTTATTCAGCGAGTGTAATTTTATTACTGAAACTGAAAGCCACCAATTGCCTGTTCTAGGAGCAACATTTCTACACGTACTGCTCTAATATTCACTGGAAACTAGAGACTGCTAAAACAGGTCTGACTAATAAATCAGCATCGCAGTAATGATTTAATGGCTGTTAGAGCGGTAATCAATCAGTTACGCCACAAATACACTCTAGCTACAAATTAGAAATTCTATCATTTTCAGCTAACAATCAATTTGACAATTTTCTAGCTACGTCTTCGTTTCTATTCACAACGAACAATTCAATTTTCGATTACGCTTCCTGCACTTCGGTGCTTGAAAAATTGGCCAGATTCGTGACATCAAAATCGAGATATATGATAGTTCTCGTTCGTACGATACACAAATTATTTTTTCACGCGGCCAGCAAAATATTGGAATTTTCTCTTGTGAATTTATTAGAGTCAAAATAGAACTCTGTTCGTTCACTGGTAGTCATGTTAAGAAAACAAATTTCTATGTACACAACGCTTGAAAGTGCAATTGAGGTCCAAAGAATTGCGGTCCACGGGAAGCTACATACGGAGTGCGAGGGATGAAGGGACAGTGTGTTTGGAAAAGTCGAGAAGCGTGTGTCGTAGTATTATAGTTATTCTTATATTTTCTAAAATAAACATCTATTTATATTTTTGATCCCACACCTTTTTTTTTCAGAAAGCTCCTAATGTATCATTCTCACATTCTAGGTAATTCTTCCTAGTGTCAAGATTGAAACTTCATTTCAAACCGTACAACTCCACGAAACCTAATCACCATCGTCAACTGCCTCGAATCCAACAAGTTCGACAACAATTCCCGTTCATCCGTTCGCGCGTATTAGTTTTCGTTCGGCCGCGCAACATTTGCGTTTTATAGGGAGGTGTAGCTTCTAATAACAAACTGCGATCCGACGGACGCTAACTGGCCGCGCGTTTGGACATAAATTCTCATCGAGTGGGGACCCCGGCTGGACGCTTTCAAAACACGCGTTCCAATCGAAAACGAATTACACGCCACGCAAAATTGCCCCCGTTTACTCCCGCGGTCACCGAAGTGCGCGTGCAGAAAACGCGTCGTTCCGCAGACCAACCCACCCTCGCGGAATTCAACGAGACGGAGAAAAATTTCGCCCCTTGCGCGGCGCGCTGCAACCACGGGACAGCGTGAACGTGTTGAGCTCCGTTTTCAACACGGGCACGATCTCGATTCCTGGCGGTTCGTTAAATCCATATCTCCTCTGTCTATAGGCATTTTGCCCTTTTATTTCGACCGGTTCACGGCGCATGTGGGCTCGCCTTTATGCGAGATATGTACGCCGATGGTGTGCGGCTGGTTCGGCCCTGCCCGATATAGGTCACCGGAAATAATTCGGATTTTTTTTAATACCCCCACAGCCTTTCTCCTTCCCAAATGCTCGTATCCGAGCTGAATGAAATGCGATTGTTTCGATTCTACATTGGAAATATTTGGATCGATGCATATCCGTTTATGCGGTTATTATCCGGATTAAGGGAATATTCCCACTCTGCGTGCGAACACCCGTGTAGCTCTCTTTTTTTTGGGGGGTTCTTTTTGTCACTTTTTCCCCTGTTTTTCTATCTTTTTTTTTTTTTCGAACGCCCCGAGGCCAGGTCGTTCGAACGTGCACGCTGTCACGGGAATGAAACGATTCGGTTACGTTTTATTAGGTATAGTGCGATCGATTTTCACGCTTATTATTTCAGCGGTGTATATGTGGTTTCTTGTGCACAGCTCAGGTTTGGAAGAAACGAAGTTTTTCTTTTATCAGCTGGTTTTATTGCACGTTAGTATTTTGTTGTTTTTAGAATGATGCTTTATCGAGAGGAGAAGAATAACGGGAAGAAATAAGTGAGCAGAATATCGATCGAAAATTTGGAGAACAATGACAAGTTTTAACCCTTTGCACTCCAAAGGCGCTGTTATGGCGACATACACTACCGGCCAAAAATTTGGAATCACCTGCCAATTTACATCAATATCGAATCCGCTACTAATTCTTTATTCATTTGAAATTGATGTTGTGGTGATCAATAGCACTTTACCTCATTTCAATTGCTTTGAATGATAAAAAATTATTATAAATGCTAACTTTCTTTTTGAGAATTTTGGTGCAACTTGCAATGCATAGTGATTCCAAACATTTGGCCGGTAGTGTACTTAATTACTCTGGAGAACTTTGAAATGTAAAATTCAAGTTTTTTAATATTATCAAAATAATGGAACTTAAATATTAAAAATCTTTTGTTTTCTTAACAAATCTTTGAATTTTCAAAAGTTTCACTGCAAAATTACACTGAAATTGCTGTCTAATCTTATCAAGAAATGCTGGGAGTACAAAGGGTTAAGTAGTTCGACCGAGAATGAGAAGTCTTCAGGATTTTGTTAGTGTTCCATCTGAAGGTGGAATAAATTTCAGTGACAAATTTAAAAAATTGTCAATTTAAATTTAAATATTCCAGTATTTTTATTTTTACGGAATTACCTATATTTGATTCGCTGAAAAATAATTTTCAATCGATGTTGGACAAGTTGAACATTTTAGTACCGTAAAAGAACATTACGAAATTCTGATGTGTTTGACATTCATACTGAATTATACATATGCTAGTACAGCTAACAGGCACATGAAATCTTTGATCAATCTCATAGTCGAATATACACGCAAAACGTTCAATATTAATTTTGTATTAGTTTTATCAACACAGGAACGTAATTACAATGCACTTGTTTTGTGGTGCCTGATAATAATCACGTTTTCATGTTGATGATGTACGTTATTCGCAGAGTGATTTAACATTTCATACTGAGGTCCGCGACGACCGCAGAACAATACATTTTTTGCCTAACGTTATCCCATAACAGTATATTCTCCACAACTGTCAGACCGCAAGGAACCTAAACCTGACACTCGTAGAGTCAGGGACTACGTTTTCGAGCCTCGCGCCCGCCTTTGTAGTTTGCCGAACTTAGACAAGGACAGCGAATAAAAGATAAGCATGAAACGTGAATCGAGGCAACCAAGAGATTTAAATACCAACTTTTTTAATTTTACGTTTTTTTATCCCGAAATTTTTCTTAACATATTGATGAGATTTTTCTGATGAAAATGACATAAAACACGACATAATTTGAACAACATGTCACGCCAGACAGTGAACGTGTTAATAAGTAAATGTTGTTCAAATTATATCGTGTTTGATATCATTTTCATCAGAAAAATCTCACCAAC
>NW_017100195.1:2002704-2003556 GCF_001263275.1 Habropoda laboriosa | reverse complement strand
AAATAATAATATGTAATGTTTTAACAAATTTTTGGAAGTATAAATTAATAATAAAATTGTGAAAATTAATAAATTATACGTTATTATGACATTAATAGGATTATTATTTCGATTATTATTATGTTCGAGTGTCGAGTATTTAAAGTCTGATATTACGTGCCTAGCGAGTGCCGGTAATTGTTAAAATTTGTTTAATAATTAGTAATAGAAATTCTAATTGATTCTAATGTATACAAGTGTTACAAGAAGGCTGAGTGTGAACAGGGTGGACATAGACTAGCTAGTAGCCCCCGACCACTCTATTCACATCTCAGAACCTTCAGGTCAAAATACGCCGCGAAGTGTCTAGGGCCCAGTATAAAGGGTGAATAATTTCGCGGGACATCGGCGGGTCCTTATATAACTGCGGTACCCTCTCCCCAAAGTCATTAGCAAAATCGTCGGTTAGGTCAGGCGGGAATCGACTATTTTTCGCGGGAAACCGATTACTTTTCGCGGGAAATTTCTGTTCTTAATTTATTACTTGCAACAATCTATTATAACGCTACATAGAATCATTTATACGTTTCTATAACTTTCTTCAATGAATAACTACGTTTCAATGTCCTCGTTACTTACTGGTGGTTTAATTAATTTGCTAAGGATTAAAAATCAGGTTGACCTGTGGTCGTAGATTAAAAATAACCATAGTACAGCTAAATTTATCGTGTTAAATAATTCTTTTTACACGAATCAAAAATGTATTCAACGTTTGTTTGTTATAATATCGTGAAATGAATTATTTGTGCAGTTCTGTGCATTTTCTGTGCAGTTCAACCTAATTTACTTAAATTTACGTTGCGAGACAGTATA
>NW_017100195.1:1996322-1997931 GCF_001263275.1 Habropoda laboriosa | reverse complement strand
TGGAGGTAGGCCGACTCTATGTGATAAACAATTGGCAACCAAACGGTGGTTCTCCCTCTACATTCGACGGATAATTTGTACAGGTATTTAATGTAATATTTTAGCAATTTGTTTTTGTAATTCATCCAAAGCGATATATTATGAAATTAAATTAATCACTCAATAAGTATTAATAAACAAGTATTTCTTTGTTATTTTACACTGAAGTTTGCATTGAATCAAATTTTCGAGAAAGTAATTCTTCTTTTCAAATAAAATTTAAGCTCGCATCAACATCTTTAATCATAAAGGTTTATTCTACGGATAAGTTCGATTGCTTTCTTAAAATTTTCTTGTCTTAAATATGAGAAATTAATTCTTGTTTCTTTGTTAATACAATTTAATTGATTATTCCATATTTCACAACAATGGCTTATTCCACGAATAAGTTGAATTGCTTTCTTCAGGTTGAGAATGCTTCGTGTCAAAGAATATTGTAATATCGCGTGACGGTTACTAAGAAAACGGTATTTCAGGTTCCTACGTATGAATAAATGTTAAAGAATTTCGAAGAAAAATGATCCGACAGTGGCCACCTTTGTACACATTATCTACGCTGCAGTGGTAAAATATGTATAAATTCAAACGTGGTGTTATCTGTGTCAAGGAGCCAAGGAGTAATCCCATCGAGGATTTATATTACCTAGAATTCCGTGTCAGAATGTCAATTGAATTTATCATCCTAAAAAGAAGGGAGAAACTTTGCAGGTCGTGTTAAATATGAACCATACGAGTTCTGAGATTCATTCGCATCTAACAATAAATAGACGTACGATGGAAAAAATTCGAAAAATGCATTCGTTTACCGCTAAATATTTTTCTCGCATTATTTTCTTAACTTCAGTATTATTAAGAAGCTTCAGAAAATTCGGAGAATATTTTCTCTAACTTAAAGGTAACTTAGTAAGCACTTTCGATAAACTTTTCAATCCTTTTCAATTTGCTCGTATTCAAAATTTGTAATTAGATTAACGTCCTTTAGAGTAAGAAAAGTATTGTCGTGTCCTCAAACACGAAACATTGACGCGTCCGACGACCCCCCACGTTCACCTGCGACGCCGGTCTTTACCTGCCAAAAGAAACTCGCGAAAGGGACCTTACTTCGGGAAAGGCGTTGATTGGCCGCCTCAAACCTACAGCTACGGAAAAATATATATAAGCAGCCCCGTTTAACATAGAATCAGTCAGAAAAAGGGAGTCTTGTAACAAGAAGTCGAACCACGGCTCCACAATAAAGCAACTCATAACCGAACAACAACCACGCTAAACATATTCGTTACAATCTTCATCCCATTCCACATTGGGTTGAAAAAAGACCGTGACGCCTTATAACCGTATAAACAAGAGCACGGTACGAAACAAGTATACTTTGTAGTAACTTTAGATGTAGAAAAATGAAAAATACTCCGAGGGATTTTAAGAGATTTAGTTGGAATCATCATAGGAATTTCAGCACTACTCTCACTGTACAATAAAAGTACAATTTCTGTAAACTTTTCAATTTTCAAATTCGCCCAAATTCAAAACTTCTAACTAAAAATTTTTCAGAATAAGAAAATTATAATTTGTG